>NC_057813.1:231253815-231553815 GCF_018294505.1 Triticum aestivum | reverse complement strand
CAATGTCATGCAGACATCACTCCATGGTGGGTTCAATGGCAAACCCTCCCCACCCCTCTCCAGATTGTAATCCAGAGGAAGATATTTGTTCTGAGGCGGATTCAGATGCCGCTGACCACTCCTATTTACCCCCCCCCCCCAAGTTGTTTGCTCTACCTTGGCATGATGATGTTAGTCATATCATGCATATGTTGCCTTGCAGTGCCTACTTTTGACATCATATATGTCATCTGCTTAGTTTAGACATGTTCTGTAATGCCACCTGTTTAGTTTCTATATCATATATGGGAATTATGCAGTCTCATGTCTTTTAGCCAGCCATAATATATGTGAAATGTGCAATGCCATCCTAATTAACCAGGCATCATATATTTGAATGATATCTTGCCCATCCTTTTCTTCATTACATTTCCATTTGTCGATAATGTTTGTACATTAAACTGCTCTTCCTGTGAATCAGCCATTTGGGTGGGAGATGGAAAAATCTGGAGTGAAAACAAGGCCTTCAGAGTAGACAGTGCTGCCTGTCGAAGCAGATCTCTTGTTGGGTCCCGATAGCTCCTCAGAGATGGATTCAGAGACAGATGACCAGTCCTATTCCCCCACTGAGGTGTATGCTCTAACTTGGCATGGTTATACTGCTCATATCATGCATATGGTGTCTTGCATTGCATAGTTTAGACATCATATACACAATATTCAACACCATGTTCTTAGTTCAGACATCATATCGAATGCCCTCTGTTTAGCATATAAATCACATATGTGAATTAAATGATGTGATCCTGATTACTTAGATAACGTGTAGGTGAATTATGTCATGCGATCCTGTTTAGTTATTCATCGTATCTTTGAATTATGTTATGCTATGCTATCCAGTTTAGATAGACACCATATATGTGAAATTATGTCATGCTATCCATTTTAGTTAAACAATATACATGTCAACTATTTCATGCCCTCTTTTTTCCACACTATCTATTGCATCTGTCTCTCATACAATGTTTGTACATTCAACTATATTTCCTGTTTATCAGCCATTTGAATTGGAGCGGGTGATGCCGGTATCTAGCGGAATAAAAACATGGTCTTCAAATAAAACAGTGCTACCTCTTGGTGGAGATAGCACCCCGGTTGTACATGCACAAGAACCAGCCCTACCACACATAACCCAAACTCTCGTAGATTCTACCCCTATTGCGATGGACAGAGAACCAGCTTCACCCAATCTAACCCCAACCCCAGCCAATAGTAACCCAGTTACTATTGACACAACACCATCTCCACCACAGAGCTCCCAAACAAGAGCAGTTAGTAAGGCAGCTCCAGTGCCCAAAGGGCCAGTACTATCACGGCGAACCCCAACTCCACCAGTTAGTACACCTATTCCTATGGAGGAAGCACAACCAGCTAGTCGTAGTTTAGCATCTATCGCATTTGATGTTGTTAAATCGTATGTGCGTATCTTCCCATCTTGGAAATATTATACTGAAGATGAAGGAAAATGCCAGTTGCTGGAGTTTGACCAGGAGTTATGTGTAAGTAATGTTATTCATGGCAATTACTTTGCTTCGTCCCATACATCCTACCTCCATGATGGTTATAATACAGCAAATTTTCCCATTTTTCTCTATAGAGAAGGACCGATTTGGAATCTCAGGATGAGGTAACCTATGCTAATACCTCTGCTATCTTCAAGAATGCTTGGTGGCAGCATCGGAATTACCTGAAGAAAACATACTTCACCGGCAAAGAAACTCATCAAATTCCCTTACGTTCTCCTGAGACACATTTACTGGACGATGACTGGGAACGCCTTGTTCTGTACTAGTCCCAAACCAAGAATGTGGTAAGGTCTATGAGCTCATTTTCTATTTTTAAGTATTATATTCTTGCGTCTTAATGTACTCTGTTCATGTAGAACAAGTTCCTAAACCTGAAGAAGAATTGTTCTAATTTAAGATTTCATTGCTATCATAGTTCAAAAAAGCGCTAGGCGTTAATTGTGCGTTTTGCCACCGCCTTGAGCTTTACTGACCAAAGCCCATGCTTATGCACAGTTATGCACAGATTATGCGTAGTTATGCGCAATGCGTTTTGCCAACGCCTAGAGCCTAGGCGCGCTTAAGTTCTCGCTTAGGCGCGCCTTTTTTAACTATGATTGCTTTGCTCTTGCATCACTGTATTTACTCATACAAACTTATTTTTAAATTGAAGGATCCAATCAAAACTCCAATGGCACAGCAGGTATGTTCACGCATGTTTCTTTAACTGGTTTGCTCTTATCAATAGCTCTGTTGATTTCAATTTCAATTGTGTATACAGTTGACTTTCATATCATGCACATTACTAGCATCACAACAGAGCCAATAGTGTTGTTGTACATGTAGACCCCTGGTACCCATCTGAAATCTTGTTGTGCTGTGTAGTTTCCCACGCTTTGTATTCTTGCACTGCTGCTTTGTCTTGAACTGATATCATTTGAACCATGTCTCTATTTTGATTTGGCAAGACAATGCAGTGATCATAGGACATAGATATATGTTTGTTTGATGCTTTTATTATGTACTAGTACTTGGCAATAGAAGACTTGGTAGTTTAATCCTGTCCACCTTACTAATGAACTGGTTCACCGAAATGAGTTTCATATACTAGTACATGCTAAACTTGTTATGTGTCTGCTTGTTTCTTCTTTTAGAATGCTGACAGAATATTGGGGAAGAGTGACTTATTAAGCAATGGTAAAGGAAGTAATGCAGATACGGTTCAGGATAGTGACACATCCTTGTTGGTCTCCAACAAAGCTGATAAAACAGCTAAGGAAGACTATCTGAAGACAGCGAGACAACCCCAAAGTCCTGTCTTGGTTTAGTGTTCGAGTTACTGGCCACTACCGCTTGCACAAGCTATTCAAACTCACTGTTTGAATCAGTTCAGTTTCTTGAGTCTCAACTACAAGCTGAAAGACATCGATCAACTGTGCTGCGACAAGAAGCGGAAGGACTGCGGAAGTCCCTGGAGCATTCAGATGCATACTTTCTGGTGCAACAGCAAGCGTTGGAGGATTTTAGCGCCAAACAGGACAAAGCTAATTAGCTTTCTAAGCTTATTGCCAGCATGGTGGATACCCAGGATAACGTTTCTTGAGCTCTTCTGAAGTTGTTTCAGTTATGCTCTTGTTTTGCTGCCACGTTTATTTGCACTGGTGGCCAATTTTGACGGCCAATGTATGTAATATGCTGCTTTGTTCCCTATATTTGCACAGGTGGCAAACTTTGATGCCCAGTGGATGTAATATGTGTAATAGCGGTAATAGGCTTGCGTTAATTGCTTGCTTATTTATTTCCTTATTGTCTTGTTTAGTTGTTTGCTTGTAGTCACTGCAGTTCTTTTTTTGTGTTTTTCTAGTGGGCACAATAGCCTATTTTTGGTAACTAGGCCAAAATAATCATGGCAACACATGGACTATTGTAACCATGGGCCTCCTGCAGGCCGTATGATCCATGGGCCTTCGTCCGGCCGTAGGATCCATTGGTCTTCTATACGGGCCGTAGGATCCATCGGCCTTCTATACGGGCCTTAGGGTCCATGGGCCTTCTACGGGCCATACGATCCATGGGCCTTCTATGGGTCGTACTATCCATGGGCCTCATACGGGCCTTAGGATCCATGGGCCTTCTATGGGGCGTATCATCATTTTGCCAATCATGGGCCGTACTATTCATGGACCATAACGGGCCATTAATAGGCCGTATTTTATAACTCTATGAAAACATCCCAACGGGTTTTTTTACATGAAAACGGCCCAACGTATTAATGGTCTGCAAACGGGCCGACTGTAACGACGGGCTGAATTTGGCCCACAAGCAGAAAATGACAGTAACGGGCCGTATATAACCGAATGCTGCAAATGAACCCAAGAATCAATGGACCCTGAGAAGGCCGAAAGATAACTTGGGCTAGAAACAGCCCAATGGAATAACGGGCCGTTAATGGGTATAAAGTGATACATTGTTCATTATGGGCCAGTTTCACCATGGGCCGTTAATGGGCCAAGAGTCACAAAGGTCCTCATATGGGCCGAAAGAACTCATGGGCCACACATGGGCCGGAAGTTAAAATGGGCTGAATCATATTGGATGGCCCAGATGACACTACTGGGCCTAATTCGGATAGGGCGTAACGGGCCCTGGGTTAGCGGGCTGTAAATGGGCTATATGCGAACAGGCCGTTAATAGGCTTTTTGTGGGCCGGGCCGCCACCTTTTGACCAAGTCAAACGGGCCGGCCTTTTCACAGGAATGGGCCTCTGTTGGGTCGTGCCACGTGTCGCCGTATCATAGGCGACTTCGGTCCAATGAGCGGATGACATCTATCCCAACGGTGAGCCGACACGTATTTCCTCCAGCCAATGATGATTTTACACGTGGAAAATCCCCATTGGTCGGGGTTGTTAACGGGCTATCGGATCCAAAACCCGACCCAATAGCTTAACGGTGTTCCGTTACTGTGGATGCCACGTGTCGGTCACCCTTGACGAAAGCACTTCTGTGACGCGCGATTTATCGTCATGGAAGTGGACACTTCCGTGATGATAATTTTGGTAATGTCATGGAACACTTCTACGACAGCACAGGTATGACTAGCTTGATTCTGTCATAATTTTGTCATGGATGTACATGCATGACAAAAAACGCGACCTACTATGACAAACACGTATCATCATGGAAGTGTACTTTTTTGTAGTGAGATGATGAGCACATCTCCCCTACTCCACCATCATAGGTGCTTGCTCTAACTTGGCACTATTATATGTGGTTGCATGTTGCGTATGATGTCTAGCTTGTATTCCTTCTAACTTGAATTGCATCTGCTTACTTTACACATAATGCCTGTGAATATGACACATGTTCCTGTTTCTAGAACATACGTGTACATGATGAGCACATCTCCCCTACTCCACCATCACAGGTGCTTGCTCTTACTTGGAACTGTTATATGTGGTTGCGTTTTCCGTATGATGTCTAGTTTGTATTGCTTCTGATTATGTTGAATTGCATCTGCGTAGCTTACAACTTATACCTGCAACGATCACTTACCCATAAGACACGTTTAACTTGGGACTATGATGTAGGTTGCATCTTGCATTGTCTTCTAGCTTGTACTGCTTCTAATTTCTTGAAACGGCACTTACGACGAGACACTTTTTACCTGATAGAGTGATATTGGTTGCATGTTCATATGGTGCCTAGCTTTCATTTCTTCTCATTTTGTTGAAATGCCTTCCCCTTACTATTTTTTTCATACATATTCCATCCTCCTATCGTACGTGTGAATATGAAACGCTATCTTTTTATATATATATTCCATCCTCCTATCCTGCGCTTGCCTTACATCAAAGTAGTGTTCGTCTGTATCATGCATCAACCAGTTATGCAGAGCTAATTTTATTCATCTTCTTGTGGTTTTGACTTCATAAGGCAATATCAGAAAATAGGAAGGAAAATAGTAAGTTAGGGGATGTTGGTGGTCCTCCGCACCGACGCAAACAGAGACTCTCTAGATTTGCCACTGCTACTGCTAATGAAGTTAAAGTCCCAAGTCTACATGATGAGTTCATCTCCCGTACTCCACCATTGCAGGTGCTTTCTCTAAGTTGACAGTGTGATAATTGGTTTCATGTTGCATATGTTGTCTACCCTATATTTCTTCTAGTTTGATTGAATTGCACCTGCTGAGTTTATACGTTATACATGTGCATATGACATGCGTTTCTGTGTCTAGAATACACTTCACCTATCTATCATACCATGTTCTTACATCAAAGTACTGTTGTTGTGTATCCCGCATCAGTCACTCATGATTGGACGCTTTTAACATGGTAGTTTGATAGTGGTTGCATCTTGCATTGATTTATATGTTGTACTACTTCTAATTTTTCGAATTGCCACTTATGACAAGACACTTTTAACTCGGCAGAGTAATATTGGTTGCATCTTTCATATGGTGTCTAGCTTGCATTACTTCTATTTTCTTGAAAATCCTTCTTCTTAGTTTGCACATCGTAGCTGTGAATATGTCATGCCATCCTGTTTTTCTTACATATTCCATCCTCATACGGTTGTCTTACATCAAAGTATTGCTTATCTGTATCATGCATCAATGAGTTCTGAAGAGCAATTTTATTCTTTTGTGTTGTGGGTACGGCTTGACATGGCAAAGTCAAAAAAGAGCAAGGAAAATAATATAGTAGGGGGTGTTGTTACTCGTCGGGTCAAATGGAAAAGGATCTGCCGTCGAGATTCTGCTGGTACTTATAGTGCAGTAGAAGGTCCAAGTCCACCGGCTAAATCTACAAACACAGTATCACCTGCTCCACCAGCTGCAACATCTGCTTCAACTGTACCAGCATCTCAATGAGTTATCGTTCGTTTGCTCCAGAACTGGCCAATTCCCAAGCTACCTTCACACCTAACACTACTTCCGAAGCACTGCTGACACAACAGGACTTGGCAAGATCAGATGAACCTCATGAGCATCAACACCAAGACGGTACCTGCCCGAATCAAGTTGCAGTTGCATGCTCCTTTATATGTACTCTCATAGTTTGATGTACACTAACACTTTCCATATTCGTTGTTGAACTAGCACCATGGCGCAAGCGGAAATAGACATCACGGATAATGCTTGACAGATTAACAAAATCTAAAGGAGGAAGAATGGAGATCCATTTTGAGGCAGGTTTAAAAAGGCCACGTGATGCTACAGAGTCAACCAAGTTAGTATCAGAGGCAGCCGTTAGGTGTCATGCACGTATCCTCCCAACGTGGATCCAGTACAGGAATGAGAAAGACAATACCCAGTTTAACACCTTCCTTGACCATTTATCTGTAAGTAATGTTATTCATCGCAATTAGTAATATTGTCTTGCTCTGTCCCATACTTTCTAGCTTCCTCCTAATAAGACTCACATTCTTTTTTCAACAGATGAGGTTCAAGTTGGATCTGAAAGATGATGCAACTAAACAAGCATGCACTCATGCTTTTCAGTCTACTCTGCGACAGTATCGGTACCACCTTAGAAAATCTCACTTTGAAGGCAAGGCTAACAATGAAATCGCCCAAACATCTCCAGTGGAATATATTACAGATGAAGACTGGACAGCCCTCGTTAAACACTGGTCTGATCCAAAGTATCAGGTAGGCTATATATATTTGATCAGACCACATATTGAACTTGTATTTATGTATGTGCCTTACAAGTGTATCTTCTTCTAGGCTAACTATTTGAAGAACAAAACCAACCGTTCTAAAGTGAAATTCCAATAGACAACAGGATCTCGTAGCTATATTGCACACTGCGAGGCTCTTGTAAATAGCTGCTACTTCCTTCTTTTTTTGTGCCATATTATCATATCTATATTGACTTGTTCCAAATACAAAGGAAAGCTCGTGCGGACCAAAAAGAACCTGAACCGAATGCAGTGCAAATCTTCAAGGATTGCCACACCAGCAAGATGAAGCGCATGAGCACACTAGTTCAAGCCGCTGTTGTAAGTCCTTACTCCTCCTGCCTTTGAACTAATTAGTACTGTGATGTGTTCATTTAACTACTTGGTTTGCAAGCAATGTCAGTTACTCTGTTCACTTTTATACACAGTTGTCTTAACGTATCATTTCACCTTACATGGTTTAAAAGAGATGAAGGATATTCTTTTGGTATTGATCTGTAATCTACTCCCTCTATCCCAAAATATAAGAATGTTTTTGACACTATGCTAGTGTTAAAAACGTTCTTATATTTTGGGACAGAGGGAGTAGTTGTTATGTTCACGTGCGCACACAATGATAAAATAGCCTGTTTATTTTATATCTGTTTTCCCATGATATGAATGATGTCATACTATGTTCATCCTACTTTAAACCATGTCTCTTTATCCTTAGATGTCAATGAATGTGAGGAAATAGACAATACAGTAGGAATGCTACATGGACATATGTTCCGAAAGTGATTTTATTATGTAGTTGGCACTACAATACATGCTAATGTATTACAGTAGTTCACCAAAATAAGTTATGTATAAACGTTTAACCTACTTTGTTTGTTTTTATCTCATTAGTAACTTTTCTGGTACACTAATCTACAAGTTCAAACTTTCAGGAAGCTATGGAACAAATGATTGAACATCCACAACCACCTGAAGGTGACGAGGCTACCACAGGCACAAGGTCACCTCTTGTTGCAGTGCGTCAGTATCTCTCCACTAACAGTGCAAAAAGCACCTTCCTGTGTAATTCTGGGTTGGTTGTCAAGGTAACCTCGTCCAAATCGCCTACTGAACAAAATCTTCCTGCTATAGAGTGATATATCTGTGCTCCAGACACAAGTCCAATCCCTAATGGACGTCGTTTCGGAAACAAGAATAGTGGTTGACAAATGTCGTCAAGATATGAATGGTTTTGAAACCAGACTATCAGACATTCGCTTTGTTATTCAAGAGCAATGGTGGAAAAAAGGTGAAGATCGTGCCGCTCCATCAAATTCTACAGCCTGAAACATTAGCACTCAGGTCAAATGATCTGTGCTTCTATACATCTGATGGTGCTTTTATCTGGAAGGACTATAAACTTTATGCCAACAGGCCTTTTGTTGTATGGTTAGAATTTATTTTGTTGTGATATAACATTTATGATGCTGCCATAGGCTGCAGTAATTATGATGCTATTTTTGTATAGTGTAGGTTTATCTTAGTAATGTATTCGGCAGAAAGCTTCGTAGGAGCCCAACATGCCAACATTCGTCGGGCCCATTCCAATTGGGCTAAAAACGATTATGGGCCGAAATTGGCATGTAGCTCACTAAAAATATCTGGGCCTAAATTAGCATAAGCTTTCATATTTTTCTGGTAGGCCTATGCCCATAGTGGGCCTTTAACAGGCCTAAACATAATTTGGGCCCTCAGTAAAAATAGGCCATTTACAGGTGTAAATATCTCGAGCCCATAAAAAACATGGGCCTTTAATAGAACGAAAGTGAGATTGGGCCCTGATTGTGCCAAATAACCCACTGGTCTTAGCAGGCCGAAATGGTGGCCCATGTACGATGCGGATCTTTGACAGGCTGAAATTCGGACGGGCCGTAAATGCGCCGACCTAATACACGGGCATTTAACAGGTCGGAACTTCGGTCGGGCTAGATTATTGTCACTTTTATATGGGCCGTTAATGGGCCCGATATGACGTTGGGCCACATATGGCCCATGGTTTTCGTCCGGCATTAACAGGCCGGAAGTGGCCCAAATCTATAGTGGGCCTACAGGCCGAATGTCAGACATGGCCGAATATGACCCAAATCCTTCACGGTCATTTATGGGCCGAAAGTTTTGATGGCCTGTAAATGGGCCCAAATGAAGCAGGACCTTTAATAGACCGGAAATACACCGGGCCGTAATTCGTCCCAAATACTTAGCGGACTATTAACGGGCCAGAAGTGACCATGGGCCGCGATGATGACAAGTTTAGGACAGGTCGTTGATAGGCCGATTTGACAGAGAATGTTGGGCCTTTAGCTGGGCCGACCTATTATGGTCTGCAAAATCTTGTGGGCCTTTAGCTGGGCAGGCCCATTGTGGTCCGCTAAATCTTGTGGGCCTTTAGCTGGGCCAGCCCATTATGGTCTGCAAAATCTTGTGGGCCTTTAGCTGGGCCGGCCCATTATGGTCCCTTAAATCTTATAAACCTTCAGTTGGGTCGGCCCATTTAAACTTTATGGGCCACTTTTGGGCCCGTCCATGTGTCAACATATCATCAGCCCATCTCGACCGTTGGATGAGTGACACATGTGCCAACGCAGAGCTGACGCATGGATCCATCGGCCAATGAGAATTTTACATGTGGAAAATTGGCATTGGTCGTGGCTGTTAGCGGGTTATCGGATCCAAAACCGGACCCGATAGCTTAACGGCAGTTAACGGCGTCCCATTACGGTGGATGCCACATGTCGGTCACCCTTGACGAAACCACTTCTATGACGCGTGATTTACCGTCATGGAAGTGGACACTTCCGTGATGATAATTTTGGTAATGTCATGGAACACTTCTACGACAGCACAGGTATGACTATCTTGATTATGTCATAAAATCGTCATGGATGTACATGCATGACAGAAAATGCGACCTACTGTGACAAACATGTATCATCACATCAGTGTATTTTTTTGTAGTGTTGTTCAAATCGTCACGTCTAGACCGGCCTGCGCGTCACCACTTCGTTAGTCACATCCTCACCTCTCGGCTGCCCCGCGCGTTGCCACTCGGTTGTGCACGTCTTCACTACTCGGCCACCCTGCACGTCGCCACATGGTTGTTCACATCGTCACCTCTCGGCCGCCCTGCGCATCGCTAATTCATTAGTCACACCATCACAACTCGGCCGCCCCGTGCGCTGCCACTCGGTTGTGCATGTCTTCACCACTCGGCCTCCCCGCGCGTCACCACTCGGTTGTGCACGTCTTCACCACTCGGCCACCCCGCGCATCGTCACTCTGTTGTACACGTCCTCACCCCTCGGTCGCCCGGCGCGTCATGATTAGTTGGACATGTCTTCACCACTACACCCCCAACACGGGAACGACTAAGTTACTCATATGATCAAACCTCATATCGCACTCTGTAGCAAGCTTACCTCTTTCGAGCATCACTCGTGGGCTACACACAGCCCTGGGCCATTTCTCCCTCAGGGGTTACGCCCATTTGATCAACCTGCTGATCACATCAGGAATATTTTTCTGACCATACATGCTCGGTCTGCCGAAGATCTATGACGATAGCACTGTCCACTCGAACGATCGCCCAAATCATTACCTAGAGTCATCTTCAGGACCGCAAAAGGGTGAAAACGACGCTCCTCTATGGATAAACTTGGCCCTTATTCTAGGCTCCAAGGCGTGAGTTTCACAAACTTGGACTCAGAGATGGCATGTGCTGGTGTTCCCTCGGGATAATGAGTGGACTCTCTCCGGAGAGTCAGCCCACACACTAGCCTCACCACTCGGGTTTCATGGCACATCCACATTGGACCACTAGTCTATCTCCTCCAGGAGTCATACGAGTGCCACCAAGTTTTTCCTTGCAGTCAACATACCCCGATCAGTCGGGAAGCACGTGTACTCTTACAAATACCCCTTTCCTGCAAAAGCTAACGGTCAATGTAAGAAGGACTACTGAAACGATTACTCCCTGGAGTGTCCAGCTTTTTTCTACAGTTGGCAGTTTCAAGGCTGAATTCATTCATCACACCGGGTGCACGAAGATTCACTTGATTGATCCAGTACCAAGTTGAATTTATTTACCGTGCCAAGTGCACAAAGATCAATCTGACTGACTCAGCTCCAGGCTGAGCTTATTTACCATGCCAAGCGCTTGAAGATCCACCCGATTGACTCAATTTCATACTAAGATATCTACCATACTAACTGCATGGAGGTTTACCAGGAGACTTAAACCCTCCGCCAGACTCATCTAGTCTGACAGAGGCTCGGGGACTACACCCAGTGGGTGCACTTAGCGTGCCCCCACTAGAAGGGGACTCAGAAAGAAACATTTTGCTCGGTCAAGACCAGCTCCAGATCACTCAAGTACTACTCGACTTCGAGTCGAAGAGGAACAAGTTCAATCAGAACCAACTAAGAAGATTTTTTCATTCTCTCAGACCCCCGCCGAGTGCCCGCGGTCGACGGTGGTCTCGCGGACTACATCCAGTGGGTGCACTCAACGTGCCCCCACTGGAGTAATCTCCACTCCGTACGGCCTGACCAGTCCGAGTGACGAACAACAAACAAACAAGTTCTAAGGCTCCCATCGGCTACCCAATTTTTTTGCTATAATTGAGTTTAATGCTCCTCCGTGGACCTGTTTTGAGCATTCTTCTAGGACTCAAAGCGTGAAACTCATAAGTTTGGATCTAGAGCCGACCCGTATTAACGTTCCTCCGGGATAAGAATGGCATATCTCCGAAAGAGTAGTCCATGCCTCGATCTTGTTGCCGGGATTTAATGACACATCCATACTCTGATCACGAGTTAACCTCTTTCGAGAGATAATCGAATGTCACCAAGTTGCTCCTCGCGGGCATTTACCCTAGATCAGTCGAGAAGCGCAGTGCTAGAATCCATTGAGATTTTGTTCAAACCTTCGTTGTCTGAAAGCACGATGACGGGTACCGAGTATTTCCGTAACCACTCGGGCCAAATTATGTCTTTCACAAACTTGTTCTGCAAAATCACAACCGATTCGGGGGCTAATGTTGAGGACACTGTTGGGGAACGTAGTAATTTCAGAAAAAATCCTACGCACACGCAAGATCATGGTGATGCATAGCAACGAGAGGGGAGAGTGTTGTCTACGTACCCTCGTAGACCGAAAGCAGAAGCGTTAGAATAACGTGGTTGATGTAGTCGTACGTCTTCACGGCCCGACCGATCAAGCACCGAAACTACGGCACCTCCAAGTTCTAGAACATGTTCAGCTTGATGACGTTCGCTGTACTCCGATCCAGCAGAATGTCGGGGAAGAGTTTCGTCAGCACGACGGCGTGGTGACGATCTTGATGTTCTACTGTCGCAGGGCTTCGCCTAAGCACTGCTACAATATTATCGAGGACTTTGGTGGAGGGGGGCACCGCACACGGCTAAGAGATCAAGAGATCAATTGTTGTCTCTATGGGGTTCCCCCCTCCCCCGTATATAAAGGAGTGGAGGAGGGGCCGGACAAGGGGGTGGCACGCCCTAGGGGGGAGTCCAACCCCAACCGGGAGTAGGACTCCCCCCTTTCCTACTAGGAGAGGGAGAGGGAAGGAAGAGGGGGGAGGGAAGAAGGAAGGGGGGGCCAGCCCCCTTCCCAATTCGGATTGGGCTTGGGGGGCGCCCCCTCCTTTGCTTCTTCTCCCTCCTTTCCACTAAAGCCCAATGATGCCCATATACCTCCCGGGGGGTTCCGATAACCTCCCGGAGCTCCGGTATTGTCCCAATCTCACCCGGAACATTTCCGGTGTCCAAATATAGTCGTCCAATATATCGATCTTTATGTCTCGACCATTTTGAGACTCCTCGTCAAGTCCGTGATCACATCCGGGACTCCGAACAACCTTCCGTACATCAAAACTCATAAACTCATAATAAAACTGTCAACGAAACCTTAAGCGTGCGGACCCTACGGGTTCGAGAACTATGTAGACATGACCTAGAACTTTTTCCGGTCAATAACCAATAGCGGAACCTGGATGCTCATATTGGCTCCTACATATTCTACGAAGATCTTTATCGGTCAAACCGCATAACAACATACATCGTTCCCTTTGTCATCAGTATGTTACTTGCCCGAGATTCGATCATCGGTATCTCAATACCTAGTTCAATCTCGTTACCGGGAAGTCTCTTTAATCGTTACATAATGCATCATCTTGTAAATAACTCATTAGCTACATTGCTTGCAAGGCTTATAGTGATGTGCATTACCGAGAGGGCCCAGAGATACCTCTCCGACAATCGGAGTGACAAATCCTAATCTCGAAATACGTCAACTCAACAAGTACCTTTGGAGACACCTGTATAGCACCTTTATAATCACCCAGTTATGTTGTGACGTTTGGTAGCACATAAAGTGTTCCTCCTGTAAGCGGGAGTTACATAATCTCATAGTCATAGGAACATGTATAAGTCATGAAGAAAGCAATAGCATCATACTAAATGATGAAGTGCTAAGCTAACGGAATGGGTCAAGTCAATCACATCATTCTCCTAATGATGTGATCCCGTTAATCAAATGAGAACTCATGTCTATGGTTAGGAAACTTAACCATCTTTGATTTACGAGCTAGTCAAGTAGACGCATACTAGTGACACTATGTTTGTCTATGTATTCACACATGTATTATGTTTCCGGGTAATAACTTTATTATTGCCTCTAGGGCATATTTCCTTCAGTCTCCCACTTGCACTAGAGTCAATAATCTAGATTACATAGTAATGATTCTAACACCCATGGAGCCCTGGTGTTGATCATGTTTTGCTCGTGGAAGAGGCTTAGTCAACGGGTCTGCAACATTCAGATCTGTATGTATCTTGCAAATCTGTATGTCTCCCACCTGGACTTGGTCCTGGATGGAATTGAAGCGTCTCTTGATGTGCTTGGTTCTCTTGTGAAATCTGGATTCCTTTGCTAAGGCAATTGCACCAGTATTGTCACAAAAGATTTTCATTGGACCCGATGCACTAGATACGACACTTAGATCGAATATGAACTCCTTCATCCAGACTCCTTCATTTGCTGCTTCCGAAGCAGCTATGTACTCCGCTTCACATGTAGATCCTGCTACGATGCTTTGTTTAGAACTGCACCAACTGACAGCTCCACCGTTCAATATAAACACGTATCCGGTTTGTGATTTAGAATCGTCCGGATCAGTGTCAAAGCTTGCATCGATGTAACCATTTACGACTAGCTCTTTGTCACCTCCATAAACGAGAAACATATCCTTAGTCCTTTTCAGGTATTTCAGGATGTTCTTGACCAGTGATCCACTCCTGGATTACTTTGGTACCTCCCTGCTAAACTAAAGCAAGGAACACATCAGGTCTGGTACACAGCATTGCATACATAATAGAGCCTATGGCTGAAGCATAGGGAACTTCTTTCATTTTCTATCTTCTACAGTGGTCTGGCATTGAGTCTGACTCAATTTCACACCTTGTATTATAGGCAAGAACCCTTTCTTTGCTTGATCCATTTTGAACTTTTTCAAACTTTATCAAGGTATGTACTTTGTGAAAGTCCAATTAAGCGTCTTGATCTATCTCTATAGATTTTGATGCCTAATATGTAAGCATCTTCACCGAGGTCTTTCATTGAAAAACTTTTATTCAAGTATCCTTTTATGCTATCCAGAAATTCTATATCATTTCCAATCAATAATATGTCGTCCACATATAATATTAGAAATGCTACAGAGCTCCCACTCACTTTCTTGTAAATACAGGCTTCTCCAAAAGTCTGTATAAAACCATATGCTTTGATCACACTATCAAAGCGTTTATTCCAACTCCGAGAGGCTTGCACCAGTCCATAAATGGATCGCTGGAGCTTGCACACTTTGTTAGCATCCATTGGATTGACAAAACCTTCTGGTTGCATCATATACAACTGTTCTTCAAGAAATCCATTCAGGAATGCAGTTTTGACATCCATTTGCCAAATTTCATAATCATAAAATGCGGCAATTGCTAACATGATTCGGACAGACTTAAGCATCGCTACGGGTGAGAAAGTCTCATCGTAGTCAACCCCTTGAACTTGTCGAAAACCTTTCGCAACAAGTCGAGCTTTGTAGACAGTAACATTACCATCAGCGTCAGTCTTCTTCTTGACGATCCATTTATTCTAGATGGCTTGCCGATCATCGGGCGAGTCAACCAAAGTCCACACTTTGTTCTCATACATGGATCCCATCTCAGATTTCATGGCTTCAAGCCATTTTGCAGAATCTGGGCTCATCATTGCTTCTTCATAGTTTGTAGGTTCGCCATGGTCAAGTAACATAACCTCCAAAATAGGATTACCGTACCACTCTAGTGTGGATCTTACTCTAGTTGACCTACGAGGTTCTGTAGTAACTTGGTCTGAAGTTTCATGATCATCATCATTAGCTTCCTCACTTATTGGTGGTCGTCACAGGAAACGGTTTCTGTGATAAACTATTTTCCAATAAAGGAGCAGGTACAGTTACCTCATCAAGTTCTTCTTTCCTCCCACTCACTTCTTTCGAGAGAAACTCCTTCTCTTGAAAGGATCCATTCTTGGCAACAAATGTCTTGCCTTCGGATCAGTGATAGAAGGTGTACCCATCAGTTTCCTTTGGGTATCCTATGAAGACATATTTCTTCGATTTGGGTTTGAGCTTATCAGGTTGAAGCTTTTTCACATAAGCATTGCAGCCCCAAACTTTAAGAAATGACAACTTTGGTTTCTTGCCAAACCACAGTTCATAAGGCGTCGTCTCAATGGATTTTGATGGTGCCCTATTTAACGTGAATGCGGTTGTCTCTAAAGCATAACCCCAAAACGATAGCGGTAAATCAGTAAGAGACATCATAGATCGCACCATATCTAGTAAAGTATGATTACAACGTTCGGACACACCATTACGCTGTGGTGTTCCGGGTGGCGTGAGTTGCGAAACTATTCCACATTGCTTCAAATGTAAACCATACTCGTAACTCAAATATTCTCCTCCACGATCAGATCGTAGAAACTTTATTCTCTTGTTACGATGATTTTCAACTTCACTCTGAAATTCTTTGAACTTTTCAAATGTTTCAGACTTATGTTTCATTAAGTAGATATACCCATATCTGCTCAAATCATCTGTGGACGTGAGAAAATAACGATATCTGCCGCGAGCCTCAACAATCATTGGACCACATACATCAGTATGTATGATTTCCAACAAATCAGTTGCTCGCTCCATAGTTTCGGAGAATGGCATTTTAGTCATCTTGCCCATGAGGCATGGTTCGCCAGTACCAAGTGATTCATAATCAAGTGATTCCAAAAGTCCATCAGTATGGAGTTTCTTCATGCGCTTACCAATATGACCTAGACGGCAGTGCCACAAATAAGTTGCACTATCATTATCAACTTTGCATCTTTTGGCTTCAACATTATGAATATGTGTATCACTACTATCGAGATTCATCAAAAATAGACCACTCTTTAAGGGTGCATGACCATAAAAGATATTACTCATATAAATAGAACAACCATTATTCTCAGATTTAAATGAATAACCGTCTCGCATCAAACAAGATCCAAATATAATGTTCATGCTCAACGCTGGCACCAAATAACAATTATTTAGGTCTAAAACTAATCCTGAAGGTAGATGTAGAGGTAGCGTGCCGACAGCAATCACACCGACTTTGGAACCATTTCCCACGCGCATCGTCACCTCGTCTTTAGCCAGTGTCCGCTTAATCCGTAGTCCCTGTTTCGAGTTGCAAATATTAGCAACAGAACCAGTATCAAATACCCAGGTGCTACTGCGAGCTCTGGTAAGGTATACATCAATAACATGTATATCACATATACCTTTGCTCACCTTGCCATCCTTCTTATCCGCCAAATACTTGGGGCAGTTCCGCTTCCAGTGACCAGTCTGCTTGCAGTAGAAGCACTCAGTCTGAGGCTTAGGTCCAGACTTGGGTTTCTTCTCTTGAGCAAGAACTTGTTTGTTGTTCTTCTTGAAGTTCCCCTTCTTTTTCCCTTTGCCCTTTTTCTTGAAACTGGTGGTCTTATTGACCATCAACACTTGATGCTCCTTCTTGATTTCTACCTCCGCAGCCTTTAGCATTGCGAAGAGCTCGGGAATTGTCTTTTCCATCCCTTGCATATTATAGTTCATCACGAAGCTCTTATAGCTTGGTGGCAGTGATTGAAGAATTCTGTCAATGACGCTATCATCCGGAAGATAAACTCCCAGTTGAATCAAGTGATTGTTATACCCAGACATTCTGAGTATATGCTCACTGACAGAACTATTCTCCTCCATCTTGCAGCTATAGAACTTATTGGAGACTTCATATCTCTCACTCTGGGCATTTGCTTGAAATATTAACTTCAACTCCTGGAACATCTCATATGCTCCATGACGTTCAAAACGTCGTTGAAGTCCCGGTTCTAAGCCGTAAAGCATGGCACACTAAACTATCAAGTAGTCATCAGCTTTGCTCTGCCAGACGTTCACAACATCTGGTGTTGCTCCTCCAGCAGGTTTGGCACCCAGTGGTGCTTCCAGGACGTAATTCTTCTGTGCAGCAATGAGGATAATCCTCAAGTTACGGACCCAGCCCGTGTAATTGCTACCATCATCTTTCAACTTTGCTTTCTCAAGGAACGCATTAAAATTCAACGAAACAACAGCACGAGCCATCTATCTACAGCAAACATAGACAAGCAAAATACTATCAGGTACTAAGTTCATGATAAATTTAAGTTCAATTAATCATATTACTTAAGAACTCCCACTTAGACAGACATCCCTCTAATCATCTAAGTGATCACGTGATCCAAATCAACTAAACCATAACCGATCATCACGTGAAATGGAGTAGTTTTCAATGGTGAACATCACTATGTTGATCATATCTACTATACGATTCACGCTCGACCTTTCGGTCTCAGTGTTCCTAGGCCATATCTGCATATGCTAGGCTCGCCAAGTTTAACCTGAGTATTCTGTGTGTGCAAAACTGGCTTGCGCCCATTGTAGATGGACGTAGAGCTTATCACACCCGATCATCACATGGTGTCTGGGCACGACGAACTTTGGCAACGGTGCATACTCAGGGAGAACACTTTTATCTTGAAATTTAGTGAGAGATCATCTTATAATGCTACCGTCAATCAAAGCAAGATAAGATGCATAAAAGATAAACATCACATGCAATCAATATAAGTGATATGATATGGCCATCATCATCTTGTGCTTGTGATCTCCATCTCCAAAGCTCCGTCATGATCACCATCGTCACCGGCGTGACACCTTGATCTCCATCGTAGTATAGTTGTCGTCTCGCCAACTATTGCTTCTACGACTATCGCTACCGCTTAGTGATAAAGTAAAGCAATTACAGGGCGATTGCATTGCATACAATAAAGCAACAACCATATGGCTCCTGCCAGTTGCCGATAACTTGGTTACAAAACATGATCATCTCATACAATAAAATATAGCATCACGTCTTGACCATATCACATCACAACATGCCTTGCAAAAACAAGTTAGACGTCCTCTACTTTGTTGTTGCAAGTTTTACGTGGCTGCTACGGGCTGAGCAAGAACCGTTCTTACCTACGCATCAAAACCACAATGATAGTTCGTCAAGTTAGTGATGTTTTAACCTTCGCAAGGACCGGGCGTAGCCACACTCGGTTCAACTAAAGTTGGAGAAACAGACACCCGCCAGTCACCTGTGTGCAAAGCACGACGGTAAAACTAGTCTCGCGTAAGCGTACGCGTAATGTCAGTCCGGGCCGCTTCATCCAACAATACCGCTAAATCAAAGTATGACATGCTGGTAAGCAGTATGACTTGTATCGCCCACAACTCACTTGTGTTCTACTCGTGCATATAACATCTACGCATAAAACCTGGCTCAGATGCCACTGTTGGGGAACGTAGTAATTTCAAAAAACTTCCTACGCACACGCAAGATCATGGTGATGCATAGCAACGAGAGGGGAGAGTGTTGTCTACGTACCCTCATAGACCGAAAGCGGAAGCGTTAGAACAACGCGGTTGATTTAGTCGTACGTCTTCACGGCCCGACCGATCAAGCACCGAAACTACGGCACCTCCGATTTCTAGCACACGTTCAGCTCGATGACGTTCCCCGTACTCTGATCCAGCAGAATGTCGGGAATGAGTTTCGTCAGCACGACGGCGTGGTGACGATTTTGATGTTCTACTGTCGCAAGGCTTCGCCTAAGCACCGCTACAATATTATCGAGGACTTTGGTGGAGGGGGGCACCGCACACGGCTAAGAGATCAAGAGATCAATTGTTGTCTCTATGGGGTGCCCCCTCCCCCGTATATAAAGGAGTGGAGGAGGGGGCCGGCCAACGGGGGTGGCGCGCCATAGGGGGGGAGTCCAACCCCAACCGGGAGTAGGACTCCCCCTTTCCTACTAGGAGAGGGAGAGGGAAGGAAGAGGGGGAGGGAAGAAGGAAAGGGGGGCCGGCCCCCTTCCCAATTCGGATTGGGCTTGGGGGGGCGCCCCCTCCTTTGCTTCTTCTCCCTCCTTTCCACTAAAGCCCAATAAGGCCCATATACCTCCCGGGGGGTTCCGATAACCTCCCGGAGCTCCGGTATTGTCCCAATCTCACCCGGAACCTTTCCGGTGTCCAAATATAGTCGTCCAATATATCGATCTTTATGTCTCGACCATTTCGAGACTCCTCGTCAAGTCCGTGATCACATCCGGGACTCCGAACAACCTTCGTTACATCAAAACTCATAAACTCATAATAAAACTGTCAACGAAACCTTAAGCGTGCGGACCCTACGGGTTCGAGAACTATGTAGACATGACCTAGAACTATTTTCAGTCAATAACCAATAG
Source organism: Triticum aestivum (assembly GCF_018294505.1). Taxonomy (NCBI): domain Eukaryota; kingdom Viridiplantae; phylum Streptophyta; class Magnoliopsida; order Poales; family Poaceae; genus Triticum; species Triticum aestivum. The sequence goes on along the minus strand of NC_057813.1, from coordinate 231,533,641 downwards.
CGGAACATGGATGCTCATATTGGATCCTACATATTCTACGAAGATCTTTATCGGTCAAACCGCATAACAACATACGTTGTTCCCTTTGTCATCGGTATGTCACTTGCCCGAGATTCGATCGTCGGTATCTCAATACCTAGTTCAATCTCGTTACCGGCAAGTCTCTTTACTCATTACGTAATGCATCATCTTTTAACTAACTCATTAGCTACATTGCTTGCAAGGCTTATAGTGATGTGCATTTCCGAGAGGGCCCAGAGATACCTCTCCGACAATCGGAGTGACAAATCCTAATCTCGAAATACGTCGACTCAACAAGTACCTTTGGAGACACCTGTAGAGCACCTTTATAATCACCCAGTTACATTGTGACGTTTGGTAGCACACAAAGTGTTCCTCCGGTAAGCGGGAGTTACATAATCTCATAGTCATAGGAACATGTATAAGTCATGAAGAAAGCAATAGCAACATACTAAACGATCAAGTGCTAAGCTAACGGAATGGGTCAAGTCAATCACATCATTCTCCTAATGATGTGATCCCGTTAATCAAATGACAACTCATGTCTATGGTTAGGAAACTTAACCATCTTTGATTTACGAGCTAGTCAAGTAGACGCATACTAGTGACACTATGTTTGTCTATGTATTCACACATGTATTATGTTTTCGGGAAATACAATTCTAGCATGAATAATAAACATTTATCATGATATGAGGAAATAAACAATAACTTTATTATTGCCTCTAGGGCATATTTCCTTCAGACACACATAAAAGGTAGGCCCATGAAGGGTCAAAATATCACAAAGCATGGGGTCCACACATGAGGTGGGTCTAGATAAATCTCATTCATACATACTACCCACTCGGACATATTGACGTACCATCCACTCGGATGGCAGGCAACCACTCGGCAGTATGATTCACTCGGATATGTGAAGACCAACAGTCGGCAAGGAAGTTGAGGCATCATACTAGTAGTAGGTTAACATTATGGCATTCATGCTCCACCTTGTAACTTAAGGGGTGAGGGGGTGGCGCACTCTATATAAGCCACCCCACCACTAGACTCAGGGGCAGGTTCTTTTTCTTCCACCTCTCTCTCTTTATCACCGTTTAGCTGAGACATGGAGATCTGTTCTCCCCTCTCTCTCTCAAATACACCATGTAACTCCATGTTCATGACAGATAAGAAAGCCTCTCCAGAGCACGAGACATAGGGTCGTTATCTCCACCGCGAGAGGCCCGAACTCGTTAAAACCACCGTGTCACCCATATGCATCTCGATAGATCGTGCTCCTTTACCCTATCCCTTATTATTGTCGGAATCATTCTCACAACAGGTACCCAGACTTGCCCGCCTGCGACCCACCACGTGGCTCCATCGACGGTATGGTACGGCCCAGCTTCAGCAGCAGCAACTCAAGACCCTCGCGAGGGGCCAAGCCTCGCAAGGCAGACGACACCAAGACCTCTAAGGGGATCGGCCTCCTCAGGTTGGCTTCCGAGGAGCGAAGACTTCTATGCAAGGTGCACCTCATGAGGCTCAGGTAACATGAGCCATGACGACCAAGGCCAGGCGGGCGCCAACGGGCGCAGAGTACCAGTTTCCTCTTTGGTGTAAAGGAGGCAAGCAGCAAGCGCGGAGTCCCAAGAATCAACCAAAGGTTTCCATTTTGGTGCAATAAGACCAAGACCGCCAGGACGACAGGACGGAGGTCATTGCCGAGCCCACCGCAGCGTCACGACCAGAGGCTTTTTGCAGGCGAAGACCGCTTTAGTCAGGATAGGATGTACTTCTTGTCCCCCTTAAAATCCGGCCGTTGTGGGATCCCTTCCCGACGACATTTGGGAAGAGGACCAAGTCCACTATAAATAGGACTTAGCCACCACCATAGAGAGGGGGGATCCGAGCCGAACGGAGCGGAGCCATTCCTCCTTCACCAGCTCACCCGAGCTCAAGAACACCTCACCTCCTGAGGCTGTTCATCCACTATACTAGTTCATCCTTAGCCCATCGAGGCAATCCACCATGAAGCCGGAGTAGGGTATTATATCGCAAGGTGGCCCGAACCAAGATAAACTGATGTGTCTTTCTGTCCCTTTGAGCTCGACGCGCTAGGCTGTGAGGATGGCGAGTAGGTAGGCTAGGTAGGTTGAGATCTCCGCCCGCACCCTAGATTTCAAACCTATCAAGGGTTTGCGGAACCCGAAATCCGACATTTGGCGCGCCAGGTAGGGGTGCATCGGATCTTCTCTTCCGTTGATCGATTCACCACTACTCTGACACTTCCATGGCTGACGCACGTCGGGCTCGCGCTGAGCGTCGGGCCACGGTTGCCGCCCGCATCGCTCAGATAGCTCCTGCAGGCGACGGCTATCCTCGTCGTCCTCCGTCACCGATGGCCAACGCCGCCATGGGCCGTGCCGGCCACAAGCAGCAAGCTTCATTGCTGCACCCCTCGATGCACCATGACGGGCGCACCGCCACTCCGTAGCTAACCCCGGCCGCTTTGTCCTCCCACGCACGTCGCGGCCCGGCGAACGCGCAAGCTGCTCCGCTCATGGCGCGGGAGCTCCTTCGCTACCGCCTAGTCGATGACTTCTACAAGGAGTGGCTCGAGTGCATCACTGAGCTCATCAGTGCCGCCGGAGACTCTGTTGCGCCAGCCCGCTCACTGCCTCAGCAACCCCTACTGCGGGCAACGTGGCTCATGGGGCACCTCCACCACCTCCAGCCCAGGGCGTCATCGTCGAGCCGAGGCGGGTGGCACCATGGCGCGACCCACCACGCCAGGTGCCTGCGCGCGAAGAAGCAAGCTGCCAAGTGGTGCAGCGGCCCCAAGAAGATGCACGTGCGCTTCCAGCACCTCCATGTCAAGATCGTGTGCCGCCTATAATGGTGGCAGCACGCGAGCGCCAAGACCAGGCTCCGCCACCCCGGCGGGCTCCTGTGACCATGGCAGGATGTCGTGCATTCACCCCGGAGCTATGCAACTTCATCTGGCCGGGCAAGTTCAAGCCTGACCTGCCCCCATGCTACGACGGCACCACCGACTGCTACGTCTTGAGCTTGCGTTGGTTTTCCTCGAAGAGGAGAGGGTGATGCAGCAATAGTAGCATAAGTATTTCCCTCAGTTTTTGAGAACCAAGGTATCAATCCAGTAGGAGGCTCCTCAAAAGTCCCACGCACCTACACAAACAAACTGAGAACTCGCAACCAATGCGATAAAGGGGTTGTCAATCCCTTCACGGCCACTTTGCGAAAGTGAGATCTAATAAAGATAGTAAGATAAGATAAATATATTTTTGGTATTTTATAATATAGATGCAAATAAAAGTAGATCGGAAGCAAAGATGATAAGTGATAGACCCGGGGGCCATAGGTTTCACTAGTGGCTTCTCTCAAGATAGCATAAGTATTACGGTGGGTGAACAAATTACTGTCGAGCAATTGATAGAAAAGTGAATAGTTATGAGATTATCTAGGCATGATCATGTATATAGGCATCACGTCCATAACAAGTAGACCGACTCCTGCCTGCATCTACTACTATTACTCCACATATTGACCGACTCCTTCCTGCATCTAGAGTATTAAGTTCATAAGGACAGAGTAACGCATTAAGCAAGATGACATGATGTAGAGGGATAAACTCAAGCAATATGATATAAACCCCATCTTGTTATCCTTGATGGCAACAATACAATACGTGCCTTGCAACCCTTTCTGTCACTGGGTAAGGACACCGCAAGATTGAACCCAAAGCTAAGCACTTCTCCCATGGCAATAAAAGATCAATCTAGTAGGCCAAACCAAACTAATAATTCAAAGAGACTTGCAAAGATAACTCAATCATACATAAAAGAATTCAGAGAAGATTCAAATATTATTCATAGATAAACTTGATCATAAACCCACAATTCATCGGATCTCGACAAACACACCGCAAAAAGAGTTTACATCGAATAGATCTCCACAAGAGAGGGGGAGAACATTGTATTGAGATCCAAAAAGAGAGAAGAAGCCATCTGGATAATAACTATGGACCCGTAGTTCTGTGGTAAACTACTCACAACTCATCGGAGGGGCAAGGATGTTGATGTAGAAGCCCTCCATGGTCGATTCCCCCTCCGGCAGAACGCCGACGAAGGCTCCAAGATGGGATCTCGCGGATACAGAAGGTTACGGTGGTGAAATTGTGTTTCGTCCGCCTCGTGGATGTTTTCGGGGTACGTAGGTATATATAGCAGGAAGAAGTATGTCGGTGGCCGCCCGAGGGGCCCACGAGACAGGGGACGCGCCCTATAGGGGGGCACGCCCTCCTATCTCGTGGATGCCTCGGCTGCTTCTTGACTTGCACTCCAAGTCCTCTGGATCACGTTCGTTCCAAAAATCACGCTCCCGAAGGTTTCATTCCGTTTGGACTCCGTTTGATATTCCTTTTTTTCGAAATACTGAAATAGGCAAAAAAATAGCAATATGGGCTGGGCCTCCGGTTAGTAGGTTAGTCCCAAAAATGATATAAATGTGTAAAATAAAGCCCATAAACATCCAAAAGGGGTAATATAATAGCATGGAACAATCAAAAATTATAGATACGTTGGAGACATATCACCGACCCCGCCGAGTTCCTGCAGCTCCACGAACTGAGCATCAAGGCGGCCAGCGGTGACGAGAAGATCATGGCGAACTGGTTCCCCATGGCCCTCAAGGATGGCGCGTGCTCCTGGCTCCTGAATCCCCCCGTGGGGTCCGTCTCCTCCTGGGATGAGATGCACGACCGCTTCATCGCCAACTTCTAGGGCACTCGCGTCCGCCCGCCGGACGCGGGTGACCCACGACGCATCAAGCAGCAGCCAGGAGAGACCGTGCAGAAGTACATCCAGCGCTTTAACAACATCCGCCTCAAGATCCCCAAGGTGTCGGACGAGGCCATCATCTTAGCATTCACTGATGGTGTCCGCGACATCAAGATGAAGGAGGAGCTCGCCATTCATGAGGACGTCTACACAGCCCTGGAGATGTTCAACATGGCGAACAAGTGCACGAGGGCTGAGGAAGGATGACTCTCCCTCCTGGAGCTCCCCAACGCTGACCCAGAAGACAAGAAGGACAAGGTCAAGGACTTGAAGCACAAGGGGCCGGCTATGCTTGTGGCCGAGCTAGAGATGAAGCGCAGCTGTGATCACCCTGAGTCATCCAAGAGCAGTCGACCGTTCTGCGTCTTCCACAACGTGCACAGCCACAACACCAACGACTGCCAGGAGCTCAGAGCCCTCCTCCATGGGCGCCTCGGTCGATGCCTCGAGTGCAACAATCAAGGCTACGGTCGTGGAGGTGGCCGAGGTGGAGGACGCTGGGACGACTGCGACCATCACCAGGAGTGGTGCGACCAGCCTCGGGAGGACCGCTGGTAGGGCCAGCCTCGCGAGGGCGCCTAGAGGGACCAGCCTTACGAGGATCGACCTCAGGGAAACGCTGGTCTTCCTCCGCTGCCTCCACCGCCAAGAAGGAACGAAGATCATCACCAGGACGAGGGGACTGGGGGCTTCCAAGAGCCTCGAGCCATTGCTTGCATCTTGGGCGGCTCCTAGGCCCCAGCCTCTCACCGCGTCTTCAAGCAGTTCACGCGCAAGGTGAACGCAGTGCTCCCCAAGCTTGAGGCGACGCGCCCTCTCAGGTGGTCCAAATACACCATCACCTTCAACTCCTCCGATCAGCTCAAGTGCGCGGCCACTCCCGACATGCTCCCAATGCTCTGCTCGCCCGTCATCAGCAACATGGTCGTCACCAATACCCTCATTGATGGTGGAGCAGGGCTCAATGTTCTCTCTGTCCAGACGTTCAACACGCTCCAAGTGCCATACCACCAGCTTCAGCCTACCAAGCCCTTCTTAGGAGTGACCGATAGCTCCACACATCCGATAGGGCAGGTCCGCCTCCCCATCACCTTCGGCAAGCGCGACAACTACCACACCGAGCTCATCGACTTCGACGTCGCCTACATTCGTCTGCCATACAACGCCATCCTCGGGTACCCAACACTGGCCAAGTTCATGGAGGTAACGCACCACGGCTACAACATCCTCAAGATGCCAGGGAGTAGCGTCATCATCACGGTCGCCTACAAGGAAAAGGATGCAGTGTGCTCTCTCGAGCGCGCCAACCTAGCTGCAGCAGTCGAGGACCCTGAAGACGAGACTGACGTCCTCCCTCCTGAGGTCACCCTCAAGATGAAGAAGTTGCAGCTAGGCCAGGGGTCTCATAAGGAGGCGTCGCCCGATAGTGCTGCGCTGAGCCTCGCGTCCCTGGACGGGGCGCCTTCACCTATCGCATAGGAAGGCATGCCCGGCGCCCCTCTCAGGCTGGTCTCAGGGGCTCTCCACTGGAGGGCCTCAGACCTAGCCAACGACACGAGGGAGGCGCTCGGGCACCATGTGGAGGCATGCTTCAACGCACGCTTCCTAGGAGAAGGCATAGGGCGTGGGGTGTCAGGCACTCAGGAGTTCATCAGCAAGGCAGTTTAGGAGATTCAGGAGGCGAGGGTTCTGCAAGGCAATCGCCGCCCACCGCAGGGCGTGGCTCCTTGCCCTGGAGAGGGTAAGGAGTTCCATGTCTACATCGACATCCCAGGGTTCAACAGGGCCGCATCTCAGCAGCTCTTCTGGCTGTCCCGTGTCGGCCGATGCGAGGGTCCCCCTCACAGCTACGTTTGCATGCCCTTTGGCCTGCCGAGCGCGACTATTGCATTCCAGCACCGCATGCGGGACGTCCTAGCGGCTCGGGAGGCTACGCACTAGGCGATCCTGGCAGAGATGGAGATGCATCCTCAGGAGCCCACCAGGCCCCCGGAGCCTCCCGAGGCTCAGGGCCAGGGCGGCTCATGAGGAACGACTTCAGCAGCACGCATCTTCTGCTACCCTGACATCTCTTCAGCAACGGTGCCAGGTGACATCTTTTTAGTTCATTCAGTTTGGGGGTGCCCCTCGGGCTGCACTATCGCCAGGTCGCGTGGGTCCGTCCCTGCGACATGTATCCCTTTTGCACCTACCAGAACTAGTTTACCTTCCTTTATGAGTTTGTCAGATATCGGGTTCTGGCAAAACCCTTAAGGTTCGAACTCTGGGGTGCGCACGAAGATCTTCTCCCTACCGAAACACGCCCACAACCTCACCGCGATTCTAAGCTAGCACGATGAACAGCACAAGAGACACAAGGTTTATACTGGTTCGGGTACCGTTGTGGTGTAATACCCTAATACAGTGTGTGGTGTGGTGGATTGCCTCTTGGGCTGATGATGAACAGTACAGAGGAAGAACAGCCTCGCGAGGAGAGGTGTTCTTGTGGTGGTGTGTGGATGAGCTTGGTTTGGATCAGATCTCTTGGTTCTGGATGATCCTTGATGCCTTCCTACTGTGGTGGCTATCTCTATTTATAGAGGCCCTGGTCTTCTTCCCAAATATTGAGCGGGAAGGGAGACAACAACGGCCATTTTGAAAAGGGACAGCTAGTACAAGCTATCCTGACTAAAGGTGGTCTTCGACTGCATAAGGTGCTGGTGATGACGCTGTCTTGGGCTCTGCGGTGACCTCCGTCCTGCCGTCCTGCTGGTCTTGGTCTCGTTGCACTGATATGGAAACCTTTGCTTTATGCCTCGGTACTCCACGCCTGCGCTTGCCCCCTTTGCACCAAAGAGGAAGCGAGGACACTATGCAGGCTGGCGCCCGCCTGGTCTTGGTCGTCATGGCTTGCGTCACGAGCACCTCGCGAGGCACCCTTGCCTTGATCTCTCCGCCTCCTCGCGAGCCTGCCTGGTGAGGCCACCCCTGATGAGGCCTTGCGTCATCCGCCCCGTGAGGCTTGGATCCTCGCGAGGGTCTTGAGCTTGGACTGATGAAGATGGGCCGTACTGGGCCACTTGTTGAGCCACGCTGCAGGCCGTAGGTAGGCAAGTCTGGGGACCCCCGTTCCTAGAACACCGACAGTAGCCCCCGGGCCCAAGGCGCGCTCGGACTTGGCTTAGCAGCGAAGCCAAAGGGAAAGTGCGGAGTGCCGCGGGCCCCAACAATGTGCGGCCTTGGCCGACGTGTGGCGACTAATTGGACGTGGGCGTCTCTGCTTCCCCACGCTGCCTCGGCAACTGCCCGATTTGACGAGTCCCTGCTGCATGCAAAAAGAGTCATCATTACCTGTGATCATGGAGGCCGACGGTTGGCCTTCCCTGGGCTATAAATACGGAGAGGCGAGAGCCCCCATTGTCCATCTCCTCTTGCTTCGTCTGCTTATTCTCCCTTGATCCACCTCCATTCTTGACTCCAATGGCACTAATCCGCAGGTTCTCAGCCGCAGAGAAAGGAAAGGCCCCCCCTAGGAGGGGCCTGATCCGCTCCCGCTGAAGAAACGGCCGGTCCCATGAGGCCGCGACGAGGTTACAAGGCCGGAGATGACGAGGCCTTGGTGCGAGCGGCCACCTCCTAGGTTCCCGCTACCCCTGTACGCCCGGGCCGAGGGCCCTGGAGAAAGGGACGACGAGCGACGCCGCCCGCGCCGCAGGCGGGGTCGACGAACCGTGGCGGCGCGCGCCGTCGCTCCTGGAGTCCACGTCGCAGACTCCTCTCACGAGCTCGTGCTTCACGCCGCGATGCCTCCGAGCACCTGGATCCGCTTCCCTTCATTCTTCGCCTCCGAGATGCCACCGAGGGGGCCTCTCGAGTTGTGGCTGCAGCACGCGGACTGTGGTGCTCTGGCGACCGGAGCGGAAGTTGAAGTCGTCGCTCCGGGAAAGGTCTTCATGACCCGAGGCTGGGGCGAGATTGCCCGGGTCTGCCGAACAGGGGGTGCCCTCGTGATTCATTTTGAATACGATGGCGCCTCCTTGATGTTCTTCAAGGTCTTCGCGCAGAAGGCCGCCGGCTGGAGTGCTGCCCTAGGGGAGGCAGCCGGGACATCATCACGGCAGGGGCTAGGCCTGCCATCCGCTTCCCCAATGGCTCCTCTGGTAGCAGCGGCGATGCTTGGGAGTCTAGCGACTCTCCGAGCTCTTCGTGACTATGGAGATGAGCGACAACAGCTACGTGCCCCCGAGCTCGCGCCATGCCCGGAGCAAGGCGACTACATCAGGTCATCGCCGCAGCTGATCTGGATGGGGTTGGCGTCGGCCTCCCGTGGCCCACTGTTGATGATGGCGTCGGCACGTGTAGTTAGGGCTCCTTAGGATTCGCGTCTTTTGTTCCCTACGAGGAATCGAGAAAACACCCCGTGGGGGCATGTAAAGGGTCCGCGATGTCTTTTGTTGATCTTATCCTTATTATGAAGTGGTGTGAATGCTTGTCCTATCCCGGCTTGGTTCCCCCTTTCTAACCTCGCGACGACTTGGTGCTCTACACCGACAAGTCCCGGTCCCCAGGCAGGCTTCAGCCGTCGCTGGTATGCCAGGTCGCGATGCTGTGGTCAAGGCCAGGAGGTGAGCGGCCCGAGGTCCAGTAAGGGCCCCTGAGGGGTGATGCTCAGGAGGTCCCCTTTAGCGCACAAGCAGCCGCCGAAAGGTGAGAAAGGAAGGCAACGTCACCGTCACAGAGCTGCATTAAGTGGAGATTCTAGGCCGCATCGCTTATCTATTCCAGGTGCGAAACTTATCTTGGAAACATGGAGTCATTCCTTCGAGTGGCGCCGGACTTGTACGTCGGAAGCTGGGATGTAGCTGGGTTAGGCCCTCGCGAGCTTCCCCTCTCTTCTCCACACTCTCATTTGTGCTCTACGTCCTCAGGTCCCGTCCCTCGAGTGAGCTCAGCCGCCGCTGGTATGCCAGGTCGCGACGCCGTGGACAAGGCCAGTGGGTGAGGGCTGGAGAGCCAGTAAGAGCTCCTGAGTCATGATGCTCAGGAGCCCCCCTTTCAATGCGCAAGCGGATCACGTGGGAAAGAGAGCGAGAGTGTGAGAGAGAGAGAGAGAGAGATTGTGGTGCCACCCGCTTTAGACCTCAGGGGGTTCTTGTAAACCAACACGAGAGAAGCACGGGTTGCCATTATGACTGTTGGCCGGCCATTGGTTGCTCCAAGAGAGTCGTGAGGGCACCGAGGGCCTGGTGAGGTGACGCTTGCGGGGCTGCCGCGGGCCAGAGCTCGTCCACTCAGATTTGTCAACGTTGCAGGGACGGACCCATGCGCAAGCGTCGTGCCAGCGCGAGCGGCTCCAAAGGTAGGTGTCAATCGAGCAGGCGATAATCACAGGCAGGTTAGGCATGAAAGGCAAATTAGCTTGGAAGAAAGGATACATGCCACTGGGTCAGGCCCGAGCGGCTTGGGGATAATGCACCCCGAGGGGCGCCCCCAGCAAGGTAAACTAAAGACATAAGCAAAAGAGATACATGCCGAAGGGACAGACCCACGCGACCTGGGAATGATGCAGCCCTGAGGGCGCTCCCAGCTAAAATGAACTTGGAAAATGTCACCTGGTATCATTGTTGAGGGGTGTTAAAGTAGCTGAAGGTGCGCGGTGAAGAGGCCGATCCTCATGAGCCACCGTAGCCCTGAGCCTCGGAGGCTCTAGGGTTCCAGGTGGTTCCTCGAGGACCATCTCCATCTCCGCCAGGACTGCATGGTGCCTAGCCTCCTGAGCCGCCAGAATGCTCCGCAGATGGCACTGGCGAGTGGCAGCCGCGTTAGGCAGGCAGAAAGGCATGCGAATGTAGTTGTGCGGCGGACCCTTGCAATGTCCCGCGCGTGAAGGCCAGAGGCGCTCCTGAGATGCGGCTCGGTTGAGCCTTGGGACATCAATGCAGACGCGCAGCCCACCATCCTCGCCTGGATGGGGAGCTACACCAGGCAAACAGCGATCGCCGCGCATGGCTCTTGCTTCCTGAAGCTCCTGAGTGGCCTTGGTGATGAACTCCTGAGGGTTGGTGTCGGTGTCAAAACCGGCAGATCTCGGGTAGGGGGTCCCGAACTGTGCGTCTAGGCGGATGGTAACATGAGACAAGGGACACGATGTTTTTACCTAGGTTCGGGCCCTCTCGGTGGAGGTAAAACCCTACTCCTGCTTGATTAATATTGATGATATGGGTAGTACAAGAGTAGATCTACCACGAGATCAAGGAGGCTAAACTCTAGTAGCTAGCCTATGGTATGATTGTTGTTCGTCCTACGGACTAAAACCCTCCGGTTTATATAGACACCGGAGAGGGTTAGGGTTACACAGAGTCGGTTACAATGGTAGGAGATCTACATATCCGTATCGCCAAGCTTGCCTTCCACGCCAAGGAAAGTCCCATCCGGACATGGCAAGGAGTCTTCAATCTTGTATCTTCATAGTCTAGGAGTCCGGCCGAAGATGATAGTTCGGCTATCCGGGCACCCCCTAGTCCAGGACTCCCTGAGTAGCCCCTGAACCAAGCTTCAATGACGATGAGTCCGGCGCGTAGATTGTCTTCGGCATTGCGAGGCGGGTTCTTCTCCAAATTCCATGTGCTTGTCGAATAGTGTCCGGCTTCTTATAAATGCTACGCTCCTTGGCTTCCACACCCAATAATGGCCATCTTCAACGTGTCGAACGAATGCGAAAAGCCAGGGTATTTTTACACTTTTCCCCCTAGCTGCGCAATGAGCTGCCTATAAAAAGAGACGAGGATCTAGATCCGAATCGCACCATCCTCCTTCCGCGAGTATTCATCGGAGCGCCTCTGACAAAAATCCATTCCATCATGGACAGTCAACGCGGCTCCTCCTCTCGCGCTCCCAGCCCTCAGCCTGGAGATTGGGAGAGATGCTCAGTCTCGCACGGTGAGTTAGTGACGCTCCAAGCCAAGGGATTTCTTCCCCCAACCTTTATGGTTCCGGTTCGAGCCGGACTCGCCACCTACAAGGGTGGAAAGCAAGCGGAGAGCGTCCCCAATCCCTCCAAAGGAGAGCGGGTATGCTTTGTCTCTTATCTAATAAGAGGACTCAGATTTCCAATACATCCATTTCTCCAGGGGCTCCTGGAGTTCTACGGCCTCCAGCTGCACCACCTTACGTCTGCCTCCATTCTGCACATCGCGGGCTTTGTGGCCCTTTGCGAGCTGTTCTTGGGCGTCGAGGCTCATTTTGCGCTGTGGAAGAGATTATTCTGCCTCGTACCCCATTCTCATGAGGGGTCGATATATCAAGTGGGCGGAGCCGAGCTATGGCGCATCGCCGGGACCGGATATCTATCCGGAACCCCGAAGAATGCGTCCAAAGACTGGCCTTCGGAATGGTTTTACATAGAAGACGCCCCGCTACCGGATCCAGTTCGGATCAGCCTCCCGGAGTTCAGTAATGCTCCCTTGAAGAAACGCCTAAGTTTGCGTCCGCGGAGCTCTCAACGGGAGAATGACAGGGACGTCCTTTACCTGATGGGCCGAATAAGATTATTGGCTCATTCCGGATTGACCATGATCGGAGTCATGGCCACATGCATTATGCGGGGGGTGCAGCAGCTCCAGTATAGGGGCCACCCCATGTGGGATTTCAACGGGGAGGATGATGCCACCCGTCATGGCCATAAGGGGCCGGGATCGGTCGCCGATCTGGTGAAGATCCTGTCCGGCCTGTACAAAGGGGAGGAGGAGGACTTCCTCCGTGCCAGTCCATTGAACGGATTTTCTATGAACAACCCTCGAAGCTGGGTAAGTGGACATTTCTTTTTTCCTATCCGATCCATATTCCCACGGTTAAGTATCTCATTTTGTGATTTCGACGCAGGAACTGCGCCGGGCCATAGAGGATATACACAGCCCGGCTCCACAACCCGAGGATCCGGAACGGTCCCTCGATCTGGCCTCGGAAGAGGATCCGGACATAAAGGTGGAGCTGATCGATGGGGTGTTCCACCAACTTAGCATCGACAATGCTTTGGTCGCCATTACGGCCGACTACCCCGGAATATTTCCAGCTTCCCAGGTAACTGTGACCGAAGTCTAGATACCATGACTCATCCGTGCTTATTTCTGATCACCGCATACCAATGGTGTTCTGCAGGAGGTGCCTTTGAGGCGGGAAGCCGAGCCCGCGGCGGCTGGCCAATAAGGGGCAGCTCGGCCCAGCAGGCGGAAAAGAAGTGTGGTGCGGATCGAGATGTCGCCGCAATGGTATGGCGCGCCTCCGCGTTTCAAGGAAAGATTTCTGGAAGGCATACTAACGCTCATGATTTTTTCAGGAGAAAGAGCGCTCGCCGGACTGTGTTCGGAGAGGTTGCAAATCGAGCCTCCGCCAGCCAGGCTCAAACGCCAGGTCCGGAAGGGGAGACGAACACAAGGCGCGCATCGGATGCTCCTCCAACGGAGGATGCCGACAGATTGTCCGCCACCAGATCTGAGGTGGAGAGCGCCATGAATCACAGGCGCCACCGGACAGTTCTTCGTGACGCATGTTTCTCCCAAGAGGCATTGAATGCCTTTAATTAGGGAGATGCGCACCTCCGTGCCGCTCAAGATGGTCTAGCCAGAGCCACGGAGCAGTATGTGAAAGACATACGGGTGAGGAATTTTGACAGTTATATATGCCAGTAGCCCCCGAGACTTAAAATAGTTAGAATAACTGATTTAAGGATAATTTGTTATGCAGGATCTTACAAAAAAGAATACCCACCTGTCCCGGGAGTTTCAAGAGTGCAAGGCCCAACTTGAGGCCGCACTAGCCGCCACAGGGGGAGCCACAGAGACCCCCTCCAGTAATATATACTTCGAAAGATAAGTAGTTCGTGAAGTGCGGCGTGTGTATAAGTCTGACAATAATATTGCAGATGGCGCCGGACTAGATCCGGACAGGCAGCAGCTACTACGCCAGCTAAAGGCCGGCGAGAAGGTGCTTACAAGGGTGAGGCAAGAGAAAAATAACCTCCAAGATGCCAACACCCAGCTGGGCGAGGAACTAAAAGATGTTCGTGCCTAGCTGTCTGACTCCATTAAGGAGAATCAGCGGCTTCGTCGCGGCATTTACAGTAAGTGCTTGAGCGAACTTTTGAAAAGAAGAGTTCGGCGAGGAAGTCGATTAACAGAAATATGTCTGTAGGTATGCTCACAGGTCGTCCTACAGAGGAAATGCCCGGTTCAACGGGTGACCTACTTCCCAAGCTGCTGCAACTGCACGAACAAGTTCGGCAGGTGATGAGCGGCGTTACCCAGGCCTTGTGGCCATCCATCTCCCTACCCGAAGGTCTTGGAGAGCTTCCAGAGAAGCTTCAGGGAGCACGGCGGCGCTTCCGGCTATGGAAGAGATCGGCCTGCCGTCAAGGCGCCAGGGAGGCCTGGGCCATGGTGAAGACGCGGTACACGAAGGCTGACCCAAACCACATGGCCGAGGTCGGACCTGTGGGGCCCGATGGGAAGGAGATCCCTGTGAGCTTAGTATACGGCCAAGTAGAGTTGGCCGCAAAGTATTCCCAGCGAGACTGTAAACTAGACAGGCTATTAGATGGTATTGAAGAGGAATACAATCAGTCAATTTGGCTATGTAATTTAAAATGACATGTAAAATGCCTTCTAGCTGGATTGTAGATCGTTTGTCGTAGCGGACCTTTTCGCTTCAACCACGGGACCCGATAGTCCGGAGTGTGTCCGAATACCCTCGCGGTTATATAAAAAACCGGGGCATGCATGGAGACCAGGCGTAGGGGTCATTAGTGCTTTATCAGACAAGTGCCCAACTAGTTATATTATATTACATGGTTAGTAAGAAACATCTTCCAGGGAGAATAGTTCCGTTAGGGGTTCTTTCCCTGGGAGGCATGCCCTAAAGTGCATGTTCGGACTGCGAAAAAAGCAGGAAAGCATCTGGGGGCAGATAAATAAATAAGTGAGAATTCGTCTTTTAGTTCACCGACCGAATATTCCCTTAAGAACGCTAGCTTTCGGCTTCACCCAGTCTGAGGTACGCGTCCGGCTGACCCGGCGGTAACAATTGCAGAGGTGCTCCCTTTACCACCTAGCCGAACAATCGGGAATGTAGGGGTAAGCACAGGAGCCAGGCAACCCAGCTTGGCCAAAACTTAAGTCATATCGATGCATATAATGGTGAATAAAAGGTACATGTGGAAGTGTAACGCATGTGTTGGGCATAAAGCCCGTATAAATAAGCTTCTGTTAAAGAAGCCCCCAGGTATACTGAGCGCGTATAACGCGTCAGGTGTGTGCGAACAATGCAAAAACGAGCCTTCAACGGCTTCAAAAAAAGGAGGGAGAAGGAGAGAAATAAAAGAGAGTTAAAGTATAAAATGTAGATGGAGGAAGGAGATGAACTCAGAGTCCGGCGCTAGGCGTAGAATCTTCGGAGAAGGGCTGTGTTCCATGGGTTCGGCTCGAGTCAGTTATTCGATGCATTTCGCAGACGGTACGCTCCGCCGGTCAGGACTTGGTCGATGATGAAGGGACCTTCCCATTTGGGCTTGAGTTTGTCCTTTTTCTTGTCCGGCAGGCGTAGAACTAGTTCGCCAACATTGTAAGTTTTGGCCCGTACTTCCCTGCTCTGATATCTTCGAGCCTGCCGTTGATAGAATGCGGAATGAGCTTTTGCCATGTCGAGCTCCTCCTCTAAGGCGTCCAAACTGTCCTGCCGATCTAGCTCGGCTTCTCTTTCTTCATACATGCGCACGCGAGGTGAGTCATGAATTATGTTGCAGGGCAAAACCGCCTCTGCGTCGTATACCATAAAGAATGGTGTGAATCCGGTAGTGCGATTCGGCGTGGTCCGCAGCCCCCAGAGTATGGAGTCGAGCTCCTCTACCCAGTGCGTGTTAGATTCTTAAGGGACCGCACTAGTCTGGGTTTAATGCCGCTCATGATTAGACCATTTGCTCGTTCGACTTGACCGTTAGTTTAAGGGTGATAGACTGAAGCGTAGTCGAGCTTGATGCCCATGTTTTTGCACCAGAGTTTAACCTCGTCGGCCGTGAAGTTCGTGCCGTTATCAGTGATGATGCTATGGGGGACGTTGTAACGGTGTACTACCCCTGATATGAAGTCTATCATGGGTCTGGATTCGGTCGTCTTAACTGGCCCGGCCTCTATCCATTTGGTGAATTTATCCACCATGACCAATAGGTATTTTTGCTTGTGGGTTCCTCCTTTAAGGGGTCCAACCATGTCAAGCCCCCAGACCGCGAACGGCCAGGTGATGGGTATAGTTTTCTGGGCGGTGGGTGGCATGTGGCTTTGATTAGCAAAGAGCTGGCAACCGACGCATCGTTGGACTAAGTCCTGTGCATATGCCCGGGCCGTCGGCCAATAAAATCCTATACGAAAGGCCTTGCCTACAAGGGCCCGGGCTGCGGCGTGGTGCCCACCAAGTCCGGCATGAATTTCAGCTAGAAGATCTCGCCCTTCCTCTTCGGAGATACACCTTTGAAGGACTCTGGTTGTGCTTTTCTTATAAAGCTCTCCCTCGTGGACCTTATAGGCTTTAGATCGCCGTACTATGCAGTGGGCCTCGTTTTGGTCCTCAGGAAGTTCGTGCCTAGTTAAGTAGGCTAGGAATGGCTCGGTCCACGGGGCAATAACTGCCATTATTTCGTGGGCTGAAGGTGTTATTTCATTGGCAGAACCACCGATTGTGTCAGAATGTTCGGTGTTGGGCGGTTCGGTTGGGTCCGGATTGTTGTTTCCGGACTCCCCTTCCCATAGTACGGATGGATTGAAAAGCCGCTCTAGGAAGATGTTTGGAGGGATGGCATCGCGCTTTGCGCCGATGCGTGCCAATATGTCCGCCGCCTGGTTATTATCCCGGGCTATATGGTGAAATTCGAGCCCTTCAAACCGAGCTGACATTTTTAAGATGGCGTTACGGTAAGCTGCCATTTTCGGATCCTTGGCATCAAAGTCTCCATTTATTTGGGATATTGCGAGGTTTGAATCCCCACAGACCTCTAGGCGCTGAATGCCCATGGAGACTGCCATCCGGAGACCATGTAGAAGGGCCTCGTATTCGGCTGCGTTGTTGGAGTCCGTGTACATTATCTGGAGTACGTATTGGATTGTGTCTCCGGTTGGGGACGTCAGGACGACGCCAGCCCCCAGGCCGGCCAACATTTTGGAGCCGTCAAAGTGCATGATCCAATTGGAATATGCGACGTACTCTTTAGGGAGTTCGGCTTCAGTCCATTCAGCGATGAAGTCAGCCAAAACTTGCGACTTGATAGCTCGCCGTGGCTTATAGGTTATGTCGAATGGGAGGAGCTCGATGGCCCATTTTGCAATCCGGCCAGTCGCGTCGCGGTTGTTTATAATGTCATTAAGAGGTACTTCGGAGGCTACTATTATCGAACACTCTTGAAAGTAGTGTCGCAGCTTCCGGGATGCCATGAACACTGCGTATGCTATCTTTTGATAATGTGGATACCGGGACTTGCATGGAGTTAGGACAGTGGACACGTAGTAAACTGGTTTTTGAAGGGGGAACTTGTGTCCGTCCGTTTCTCGTTCGACGACGAGCACCACGCTTACAACTTGATGTGTTGCCGCGATATATAATAACATTGGTTCGCCCAAGTTGGGCGCGGCCAAGACCGGATTTGTTGCCAATATGGCCTTGGTTTCTTCCAGTCCGGCCGTGGCGGCATCCATCCACTCGAAGTGTTCGGTGCGCCGGAGGAGGCGATAAAGGGGTAATGCCTTTTCTCCTAAGCGGGAGATAAAGCGGCTTAGAGCCGCCACGCATCCAGTCAATTTTTGTATTTGCTTGAGGTCTTTTGGGATATCCAATTGTGACAGAGCTCGGATCTTGGCTGGGTTTGCTTCAATTCCTCTACCGGATACAATGAAGCCCAAGAGCTTTCCGGGTGGTACGTCGAAAACGCATTTTTCTGGGTTGAGCTTAATGTCATATGCTCGGAGATTGTCGAATGTGAGCCTCAAGTCGTCTACTAGAGTTTTGACATGCTTGGATTTGACGACCACATCGTCTACGTATGCCTCCACTGTTTTGCCGATCTGGTTTGCCAGACATGTCTGAATCATGCGCTGATATGTTGCGCCGGTGTTTTTGAGCCCGAAGGGCATGGTGTTGAAGCAGAATGGTCCGTATGGAGTGATGAATGCCGTTGCGGCTTGGTCTGGCTCTGCCATCTTAATTTGGTGGTAGCCGGAGTATGCGTCGAGGAAGCACAATGAATCGTGCCCTGCGGTAGCGTCAATAATTTGATCTATGTGGGGAAGAGGGAAGGGATCCTTTGGGCAAGCCTTGTTAAGGTCCTTGAAGTCGACACACAGGCGCCAGGATTTGTCCTTCTTTGGTACCATTACCAGGTTTGCTAGCCAGTCCGGATGTTTAATATCTCTAATGAATCCGGCCTCCAATAGTTTGGCTAGCTCCTCTCGCATTGCTTGTCTCTTTGGTTCGGAAAATCGCCGAAGAGCCTGTTTGACTGGCTTGAATCCTTTTAGGATATTTAGGCTGTGCTCGACCAGCCGGCGTGGGATTCCTGGCATGTCTGAAGGGTGCCAATTTTCCCGTAGGAATTCTCATAGTGCAGCGTCTACATCAGGGTTTAATTGTGCCCCAATGGATGTCGTCTTTGTAGGGTCCGTTGGGTGGACTTGGAATTTGACTATTTCGTCCGCTGGCTTAAAAGAGGTGGACTTGGATCTTTTATCGAGTATCACGTCATCCCTGTTCACCGTGGAGCGCAGCGCAGTGAGTTCCACGGCCGCTAGGGCTTCGGATAGTGCCTCTAGGGATAGTGCCGCTGTCTTATTTTCGGCGTGGAGTGCTATGTCCGGACGTAGCGCTCCGCGCTGAAAATAAGACAGTCGCACTAGCCCTAGAGGCGCTATCTGAAGCCCTAGCGGCCGAGGAACTCACAGCGCTGCGCTCCACGGTGAACAGGGATGACGTGATACTTGACAAAAGATCCAAGTCCACCTCTTTTAAGCCAGCGGACGAAATAGTCAAATTCCAAGTCCATCCAACGGACCCTACAAAGACGGCTTCCATTGGGGCATAATTAAACCCTGATGTAGATGCCGCACTACGAGAATTCCTTCGGGAAATTGGGACATCTTTGCCTGGCACCCTTCAGACATGCCAAGAATCCCACGCCGGTTGGCAGAGCACAGCCTGAATATCCTAAAAGGATTCAAGCCAGTCAAACAGGCTCTTCGGCGATTTTCCAAACCCAAAAGACAGGCAATGGAAGAGGAGCTAGCCAAACTATTAGAAGCTGGATTCATCAGAGACATAAAACATCCGGACTGGCTAGCAAACCTGGTAATGGTACCAAAGAAGGACAAATCCTGGCGCCTGTGTGTCGATTTCAAGGACCTTAACAAGGCTTGTCCAAAGGATCCTTTCCCCCTTCCCTACATGGATCAAATTATCGATGCTACCGCAGGGCACGATTCATTGTGCTTCCTCGACGCATACTCCGGCTACCATCAAATCAAGATGGCGGATCCAGACCAAGCCGCAACGGCATTCATTACTCCATACGGACCATTATGCTTCAACACAATGCCCTTCGGGCTCAAAAACGCCAGCGCAACATATCAGCGCATGATTCAGACATGTCTGGCAACCCAGATCGGCAAAACAGTGGAGGCATACGTAGACGATGTGGTCGTCAAGTCCAAACACGTCGAAACTCTAGTAGATGATTTGAGGCTCACATTTGACAATCTCCGAGCATATGACATTAAGCTCAACCCAGAAAAATGCGTTTTCGGCGTACCAGCCGGAAAGCTCTTGGGCTTCATTGTATCCGGTAGAGGAATTGAAGCAAACCCAGCCAAGATCCGAGCTCTGTCACAACTGGATATCCCAAAAGACCTCAAGTAAATACAAAAATTTACTGGATGCATGGCGGATCTAAGCCGCTTCATCTCCCGATTAGGAGAAAAGGCATTACCCCTTTATCGCCTCCTCCGGCGCACCGACCACTTCTAGTGGATGGATGCCGCCACGGCCGGACTCGAAGAAATAAAGGCCATATTGGCAACAAATCTGGTCCTGGCCGCACCCAACTTGGGCGAACCAATGTTATTATATATCGCGGCAACACATCAAGTTGTAAGCGCGGTGCTCGTCGTCGAACGAGAAACGGACAGACACAAGTTCCCTCTTCAAAAACTAGTGTACTATGTATCCACTGTCCTAACTCCATGCAAATCCCGGTATCCACATTATCAAAAGATAGCGTACGCGGTGTTCATGGCATCCCAGAAGCTGCGACACTACTTCCAAGAGTGTTCGATAACAGTAGCCTCCGAAGTACCTCTTAACGACATTATAAATAACCGCGACGCGACTGGCAGGATTGCAAAATGGGTCATCGAGCTCCTACCATTCGACATAACCTATAAACCACGGCGAGCTATCAAGTCGCAAGTGTTGGCCGACTTCATCGTTGAATGGACCGAAGCCGAACTCCCTAAAGAGTACGGTGCATACTCCAATTGGATTATGCACTTCGACGGCTCCAAAATGTTGGTCGGCCTGGGGGCTGGCATCGTCCTGACGTCCCCAACCGGAGACACAGTCCAATACGTACTCCAGATAATGTACACGGACTCCAACAACGCAGCCGAATACGAGGCCCTTCTACATGGCCTCCGGATGGCGGTCTCCATGGGCATTAAATGCCTCGAGGTGCGGGGGGATTCGAACCTCGCGATATCCCAAATAAATGGAGACTTCGACGCCAAGGATCCAAAAATGGCAGCTTACCGTAACATCGTTCTAGAAATGTCAGATCAGTTTGAAGGGCTTGAATTTCATCATATAGCCCGGGATAATAATCAAGCGGCGGACGTATTGGCACGCATCGGCGCAAAGCGCGATGCCGTCCCTCCCAACATCTTCCTGGAACGGCTTTTCAAGCCATCCGTACTATGGGAAGGGGAGTCCGGACACAACAATCCGGACCCAACCGCACCACCCGACACCGCACATTCTGACACAATCGGTGGTTCTGCCAACGAAATAACACCTTCAGCCCACGAAATAATGGCAGTCATTGCCCCGTGGACCGAGCCATTCCTAGCTTACCTAACTAGGCAGGAACTTCCCGAGGACCAAAACGAGGCCTGCTACATAGTGCGGCGATCTAAAGCCTATAAGGTCCATGAGGGAGAGCTCTATAAGAAAAGCATAACCGGAGTCCTTCAAAGGTGTATCTCCGAAGAGGAAGGGCGAAATATTCTAGCTGAAATTCATGCCGGACTCGGTGGGCACCACGCTGCAGCCCGGGCCCTTGTAAGCAAGGCCTTCCGTACAAGATTTTATTGGCCAACGGCCCGGGCAGACGCTCAGGATTTAGTCCAATGATGCGTCGGTTGTCAGCTCTTTGCTAATCAAAGTCACATGCCTCCCACCGCCTTGAAAACTATACCCATCACCTGGCCGTTCGCGGTCTGGGGGCTTGATATGGTTGGACCCCTTAAAGGAGGAACCCACAAGCAAAAATACCTATTGGTCATGGTGGATAAATTCACCAAATGGATAGAGGCCAAGCCAGTCAAGACGGCCGAATCCGGACCCGTGATAGACTTCATATCAGGGGTAGTACACCGTTATGGCGTCCCCCACAGCATCATCACTGATAGCAGCACGAACTTCACGGCCAACAAGGTCAAACTCTGGTGCAAAAACATGGGCATCAAGCTCGACTATGCTTCAGTCTATCACCCTCAAACTAACGGTCAAGTCGAACCAGCAAATGGTCTAATCATGAGCGGCATCAAACCCAGACTAGTGCGGTCCCTTAAGGAATCTAACACGCACTGGGTAGAGGAGCTCGACTCCGTACTCCGGGGGCTGCGGACCACGCCAAACTGAACTACCGGATTCACACCATTTTTTATGGTATACGGCGCAGAGGCAGTTTTGCCCTGCGACATAATTCATGACTCACCTCGCATGCACATGTACGAAGAAAGAGAGGCCGAGCTGGATCGGCAAGATAGTTTGGATGCCTTAGAGGAGGAGCGTGACGTGGCAAAAGCTCGTTCCGCATTCTATCAACAGCAGGCTCAAAGATATCAAAGCAGAGAAGTACGGGCCAAAACTTACAATGTTGGCGAACTAGTTCTACGCCTGCCGGACAAGAAAAAGGACAAGCTCAAGCCCAAATGGGAAGGTCCCTTCATCATCGACCAAGTCCTGACCGGCGGGCGTACCGTCTATGAAACGCATCGGATAACCGACTCGACCAAATCCATGGAACGCAGCCTGTCTCCATAGATTCTACGCCTAGCACCGGATTCTGAGTTCGTCTCCCTCCCCCGTCCATATTTTATACTTTAACTGTCTTTTATTTTTCTCGCCCCCCCCCCTTTTTCCTTTTTTTTCTCTCACGGGCCTTCGGTGGCTCGCCTGCGCATTGTTCGCACACACTTGACGTGCTATTCGCACTCATTATACCTGGGGGCTTCTTTCACAAAAGCTTATTTATACGGGCTTTATACCCAATACATGTGTCACACTTCCACATGTACCTTTTATTCACCATTATATGCATAGATATGTCTTAAGTTTTGGCCAAGCTGGATTGCCTGGCTCCTGTGCTTACCCCTACGTTCCCGATTGTTCGGCTAGGATGTAAAGGGAGCACCTCTACGATTGTTACTGCCGGGTCAGCCGGATGTGTACCTCAGACTGGGTGAAGCCGAAAGCTAGCGTTCTTAAGGGAATATTCGGTCAGTGAATTGAAAGATGATTTCTTACCCATTTATTTATCTGCCCCCAGATGCTTTCCTGCTTTTTTCGCAGTCCGGACATGCACTTTAGGGCATGCCTCCCAGGGAAAGGAACCCCTAACGGAACTATTCTCCCTGGAAGATGTTTCTTACTAACCATGTAATATAACATAACTAGTTGGGCACTTGTCTGATAAAGCACTAATTACCCCTACGCCTGGTCTCCATGGATGCCCCCGTTTCTTACAAAACCGTGAGGGTATTTGGACACACTCCGGACTGTCGGGTCCCGAGGTTGAAGCGAAAAGGTCTGCAATGACAAACGATCTACAATCCGGCTAGAAGGCATCTTCTATGTCATTTTAAATTACACAGTCAAGCTGACTGATGGTATTCCTCTTCGATAACATCTAATAAACTGTCTAGTTTACAGTCCCGCTATGAATACTTTGCGGCCAACTCTACTTGGTCGTACACTAAGCTCACAGGGATCTCCTTCCCATCGGGCCCCACAGGTCTGACCTCAGCCATGTGGTTTGGGTCAGCCTTCGCATACCGTGTCTTCACCATGGCCCAGGCCTCCCTGGCGCCTTGACGACAGGCCGATATCTTCCACAACCGGAAGCGCAGCCGTGCTCCCTGAAGCTTCTCCACAAGCTCTCCAAGACCTTCGGGTAGGGACATGGATGGCCACAAGGCCTGGGCGACCCCGCTCATCACCTGCCGAACTCGTTCGTGCAGTTGCAGCAGCTCGGGAAGTTGGTCACCCGTTGAACCGGGCATTTCCTCCGCAGGACGACCTGTGAGCACGCCTGCATACATATTTCTGTCAAATCGACTTCCTCGCCGAACTCTTCTTTTCAAAAAGTTCGCTCAAGCACTTACTATAAATGCCGCGACGAAGCCGCCAATTCTCCTTCACGAAGTCCGACAGCTGGGCCCGCACATCTTTTAGCTCCTCGCCCAGCTGGGTGTTGGCATCTTGAAGCTTATTCTTCTCTTGCCGCACCCTCGTAAGCACCTTCTCGCTGGCCTTCAGCTGGCGCAGTAGCTGTTGCTTGTCCGGATCTAGTCCGGCGCCATCTGCAATATTATTCTCACACTTATACACACGCCGCACTTCACAAACTACTTATCTTTCGAAGTATATCTTACCAGAGGGGGTCTCTGTGGCTCCCCCTGTGGTGGCTAGTGCGGCCTCAAGTTGGGCCTTGCACTCTTGGAGCTCCTGGGACAGGTGGGTATTCTTCTCCGTAAGATCCTGCATAACGAATGATCCTTAAATCAGTTGTTTTAACTATTTTAAGTCTCGGGGGCTACTGGCATATATAACTGTCAAAATTCCTCACCCGTATGTCTTTTACATACTGCTCCGTGGCTCTGGCTAGACCATCTCGAGCAGCACGGAGGTACGCATCTCCCGAATTAAAGACATTTAACGCCTCCAGGGAGAAGCATGCGTCACGAAAAACTGTCCGGCGGCGCCTGTGATTCATGGTGCTCTCCACCTCAGATCGGGTGGCGGACAACCTGTCGGCGTCCTCCGTTGGAGGAGCACCCGATGTGCGCCTTGCACTCGCCTCCCCCTCCGGACCTGGCGTTGGAGCCTGGCCAGCGGAGGCTTGATCGGCAATCTCTTCGGACACAGTCCGGCGAGTGCTCTTTCTCCTGAAAAAACCACGAGCGTTAATATGCCTTCTCGAAATCTTTCCCGAAAACATGGTGGCGCGCCATACCGTTGCGGCGATGTCTCGATTCGCGCCGGACTTCTTTTCCGCCTGCTGGGCCGAGCTGCCCCTTGTTGGCCAGCCGCCGCAGGTTCGGCTTCCCACCTCGAAGGCACCTCCTGCAGAACACCATTGGTATACGGTGGTCAAAAATAAGCATGGATGAGTAATGGTATCAGGACTCCAGTCACAGTTACCTGGGAAACTAGAGATATTCCGGGGTAGTCGGCCGTAATGGCGACTAGAGCATTGTCAATGCTAAGTTGGTGGAACACCCCATCGATCAGCTCCACCTTTATGTCCGGATCCTCTTCGGAGGCCGGATCGAGGGATCGTTCTGGATCCTCGGGCTGTGGAGCCAGGCTGTGTATGTCCTCTACGGCCCGGCGCAGTTCCTGCGTCGAAATCACAAAATGAGGCACTTAACTTTGGGAATATGGATCAGATAGATAAACGTCCGCTTACCCGGCTCCGAGGATTGTTCATGGAAAATCCATTCAACAGACTAGCACGGAGGAAGTCTTCCTTCTCCCCTTTGTACAGACCGGACAGTATCTTCACCAGATCGGCAACCGATCCCGGCCCCTTGCGGATGGCGGGTGGCATCATCCTCCCCATTGAAATCCCACATGGGGTGGCCCCTATACTGGAGTGGCTGCACCCCCCGCATGATGCATGTGGCCATGACTCCAATCATGGTCAATCCGGAATGAGCCAATAACCTTATTCGGCCCATCAGATATTGGACGCCCTATCATTCTCCCGTTGAGGGCTCCGCAGGCGCCAACTCAGGCGTTTCTTCAGAGGGGCGTTGCTGAACTCCGGGAGGCCGATCCGTACTGGGTCCGGTAGCGGGGCGTCCTCCATATAAAACCATCCCGAAGGCCAATCTTCGGACGCCTTCTTCGGGGTTCCGGATAGATATCCGGTCCCGGCGATGCGCCATATTTCGGCTCCGCCCACTTGATATATCGACCCCTCATGAGAACGGGGTACGAGGCAAAACAATCTCTTCCACAGCGCAAAATGGGCCTCAACGCCCAAGAACAGCTCACAAAGGGCCACGAAGCCCGCGATGTGCAGGATGGAGGCAGGCGTAAGGTGGTGAAGCTGGAGCCCATAGAACTCCAGGAGCCCCCGGAGAAATGGATGTATGGGAAATCCGAGTCCCCTTATTAGATAAGGGACGAAGCATACCCGCTCTCCTTTGGAGGGATTGGGGACGCTCTTCGCCTGCTTTCCGCCCTTGTAGGTGGCAAGTCCGGCTCGAACCGGAACCATGAAGGCTGGGGGAAGAAATCCCTCTGCTTGGAGCGTCACTAGCTCGCTATGCGGGACTGAACACCTCCCCCAATCTCCTGGCTGAGGGTTGGGAGCACGAGAGGAGGAGCCGCATCGACTGTCCATGGTGGAGTGGATTTTTGTCAGAGGCGCTTCGATGAATACTCGCGGAAGGAGGATGGTGTGATTCGGATATAAATCCTCGCCTCTCTTTATAGGCAGCTTATTCACGCAGCTAGGGGGTAAAGTGTAAAAATACCCTGGCTTTTCGCATTCGTACAACATGTGGAGGAGGGCCATTATTGGACGTGGAAGCCAAGAAGTGCAGCATTTATAAGAAGCCGGACACCATTCGGCAAGCACATGGAATTTGGAGGAGAACCCGCCTTGCAATGCCGAAGACAGTATGCACGCCGGACTCGTCGTCATTGAAGCCTGGTTCGGGGGCTACTGAGGGAGTCTTGGACTAGGGGGTGTCCGGATAGCCGAACTATCATCATTGGTCGGACTCCAAGACTATGAAGATACAAGATTGAAGACTTCGTCCCGTGTCCGGATGGGACTTTCCTTGGCGTGGAAGGCAAGCTTGGCGATACGGATATGTAGATCTCCTACCATTGTAACCGACTCTGTGTAACCCTAGCCCTCTCCGGTGTCTATATAAACCGAAGGGTTTTAGTCCGTAGGACGAACAACAATCATACCATAGGCTAGCTTCTAGGGTTTAGCCTCCTTGATCTCGTGGTAGATCTACTCTTGTACTACCCATATCATCAATATCAATCAAGAAGGAGTAGTGTTTTACCTCCATCGAGAGGGCACGAACCTGGGTAAAAACATCGTGTCCCTTGTCTCCTGTTACCATCCGCCTAGACGCACAGTTCGGGACCCCCTACCCGAGATCCGCCGGTTTTGACACCGACAGCACGCTCGAAGGAGCACACCGCATCCTTCTCTTCGCAAGGGACTGTGATGATTCCGCCGCTTCCTGGCATCTTGAGGACGTTTTAGCCATGCTGGGTCACCGCCATGAACTTGGCCAGGGTCGGATACCCGAGGATGGCATTGTAGGGCAGGCGAATGTGGGCGATGTCGAAGTCAATGAGCTCGGTGTGGTAGTTGTTGTGCTGTCTGAAAGTGACTGGGAGGCGGACCTGCCCTATTAGGGTGGTGGAGCTGTCAGTTACTCCTGAGAAAGGCTTGGTAGGCTGAAGTTGATCATATAGCACTTGAAGGTTGTTGAACATCTCAACAGACAGAACGTTGAGACCTACGCCGCCATCGATGAGGGTCTTGGTAACTTGCACATTGCTGATGACTGGGGAACAAAGCATCGGGAGGACGCCAGCGGTAGCCGCACACTTGAGTTGATCTACTGAGCTAAAAGTGATGGCGCACTTGGACCACCTGAGCGGGTGCGTGGCCTCGAGCTTGGGAAGGACTGCATTCACCTCGCGAGCAAACTGCTTGAAGATGCGCTAATTGGCTGGGGCCTGGGCACCGCCCAAGATGCAAGCGATAGCACATGGCTCCTGGAAGCCCCCAGCCCCCTCGTCCTGGTGGTGGTCGTCATTCCTTCTTGGCGGTGGCGGCGGAGGAGGAAGGCCTGCGTTGCCCTGCGGGCGGTCCTCGTGAGGCTGATCCCTCCAAGCTCCCTCGTGAGGCTGGTCCTGCCAGCAATCCTCGTAAGGTCGGTCATGCCACTGCTGGCGAGGGCCTCGGTCGTCCCATCATCCTTCACCTCTGCCTCCTCCTCGGCCGTAGCCTCGGTTGTTGCGCTCGGGGCGTCGACCTAAGCGTCCTTCTCGAACGGCCCTGAGCTCCTGGCATTCGTTGGTGTTATGGGTGTGGAGGTTGTGGTAGGCGCAGAATCGGCTGCCCTTGGACGACTCCGGCTGGTCCCTGCCATGCTTCGTGTCTGGCTCTACTGCGAGCGTGGCTGCTCCTTTGCTCTTCACGTCCTTGGCCTTGACCTTCTTCTCTTCTGGGTCAGCAGCTGGAAGGTCGAGGAGGGAGAGGCGTCCCTCCTCAGCTCTTGCGCACTTGGTCGCCAGATTGAACAGCTCCAGGGACGTGCACAGATCCTCGTGGATGGCGAGATCCTCCTTCATCTTGACGTCACGGACGCCATCAGAAAACACTGAGATGATGGCCTCGTTCATCACCTTGGGGATCTTGAGGCGGGCGTTGTTGAAGCGCTGGATGTATTTCTGCAGGGTTTCTCCAGGCTGCTACTTGATGCGGCGCGGGTCACTCGTGGCCAGGAGACGGTCGCGAGTGCCCTGGAAGTTGGCGATGAAGCGGCTACGCATCTCGTCCCAAGAGGAGATCAAGCCGGGAGGCAGGTTCAGGAGCCATGTGCGGGCACCATCCTTGAGCGCAATGGGAAACCAGTTCGCCATGACCTTTTCGTCTCCGTTGGCCGCCTCGATGCCCAACTCGTAGAGCTACAAGAACTCCGCGGGGTCGGCAGTACCGTCGTAGCGAGGAGGCAGGTCCGGCTTGAACTTGCCGAGCCAGGCGACGCTACGCAGCTTGGTAGTGAAGGCACGGCAACCTGCGGTGGCCACCGGAGCCCTTTGCAAACGCGGGGCTTGCTCCTGATGATTCCCGCGTGCCGTCGCCCGGGGCAGCACGGGGTCTTGATGCGCTGGTGCAGGGATGCGGTCTTGTCGTGCTGGTGCAAGGAGCATGTGAGCGCCTTCTTGAGGCCAAGGGATTTCTTGGCAGCTTCTTTCTTGCTGCGCGGGCGCCGAACGCGGTGGGTCACATCCAGGGGCCGCGCGCCTTTGAGCCAGGGTGCCTTCTTGGGGAGGAGGTGGCGGAGGTGCTCCCTGAGTCGCGTCGTCCGCGCATTATGGAGGGCGAGGCAACGAGAGGGACAGTGCAGGAGAGCCCCCTGCGGCGCTGACGAGCTCGGTGATGCGAGCGAGCCACTCTGGTCATCGACGGGGCAGAAGTGCAGGAGGTCACGTGCCAGGAGCAACACGGCCTGCGCGTCCGTGGGGGCGCGACGAGCGTGAGACGATGAACCAGCTGGGGTCAGCGGCGGAGTGGCAGTGCAGCATTCCCGCCGCATCGACGGGTGCAGCGAAGATGCTTGCTGCTTGTTCCTCATCGGGCCGGTGGCGGCGTTGGCGGCAGGCGATGGAGAACGACGAGGAGGCCCGCCGACGGGAGCCATCCGGGCAACGCGGGTGGCGAGAGCAGCCCGACGCTCGGCACGGGCTCGGCGAGCGTCTGCCATGGATGCGACGAAGCGATGGGACGCAGATCAGCGGAAAGAAAATTTCGGCGCACCCCTACCTGGCGCGCCAAATGTTGGATATCGGGTTCTGGCAAAACCTTTAAGGTTCGAACACTGGGGTGTGCACAAAGATCTTCTCCCTATCGAAACACGCCCACAACCTCGCCGCGATTCTAAGCTAGCACGATGAACAGCACAAGAGACACAAGGTTTATACTGGTTCGGGCCACCATTGTGGTGTAATACCCTAATCCAGTGTGTGGTGTGGTGGATTGCCTCTTGGGCTGATGATGAACAGTACAGAGGAAGAACAGCCTCGCGAGGAGAGGTGTTCTTGTGGTGGTGTGTGGATGAGCTTGGTTCGGATCAGATCTCTTGGTTCTGGATGAGATCCTCGATGCCTTCCTACTGTGGTGGTTATCTCTTTTTATAGAGGCCCTGGTCCTCTTCCTAAATATTGAGCGGGAAGGGAGACAACAACGGCCATTTTGAAAAGGGACAGCTAGTACAAGCTATCCTGACTAAAGGTGGTCTTCGACTGCCAAAGGTGTTGGTGATGATGACGTCTTGGGCTCCACGGTGCCTCCGTCCTGCCGTCCTCCTGGTCTTGGTCTCGTTGCACTCATATGGAAACCTTTGCTTGATGCCTCGATACTCCGCGCATGCGCTTGCCCCCTTTGCACCAAAGAGGAAACAAGGACACCGTGCAGGCTGGCGCCCGCCTGGTCTTGGTCGTCATGGCTTGCGTCACGAGCACCCTCGTGAGGCACCCTTGCCTTGACTCTCCGCCTCCTCGCGAGCCTGCCTGGTGAGGCCGCCCCTGATGAGGCCTTGCGTCATCTGCCCCGCGAGGGTCTTGAGCTTGGGTTGATGAAGACGGGCCGTACTGGGCCACTGGTTGAGCCACGCTGTAGGCTGCAGGCAGGCAAGTCTGGGGACCCCCGTTCCCAGAACACCGACAGAGTTGCCCTGAAATTATGAACTGCCTGACCGGCGCTTCGTTGCCAAGAATGTCTCACGCCCTTGCGAGCCCACCCATGACCGCCTCAGGATTAAGGACTAGCATGACGACTGTGCTCGGGTCCGTCCCTGCAGTGTCGTTAAACCAAAGAGGCTGAGCTCTAGCTCACGGGCCAGCTCCCGTGTATGTCATCTCCCATGGCCCTTGGTGCCTTGTTCTCGCATGAGTTAATCGCGGGCGGATGAGTCAGGGAGCGCGACCTGGTGCCTCGTCACCGCAGGAGCCGCGCACCGGTTGTTTTTCTTCGGGACCTTTGCATGAGAAGACTGGGCACGGCGTATGTGCTCGGGTCCATCCCTGCAGTGTCGATAAAACCAACGGTTGAGCTCTGTGTGGCGGGCCGGCCCCATTCACGTCACCTCCTGGGGTCGTCGGTGTCTGGCCTTCTCATGCAATAACCTCAGGAGACTCATTCGCCGCAGGTTGCCTAACCATCTTGCAGGACTGACACAAGTGTTCCCGATCAAATTCAGGCGCAACCCGCCTTGAGGTAGGGCCTCGTGAGTCCCGCGTTGGCTCACGAGTGCCCATACACACCTCCTCCAGCCCTGCCATGCAAGCCACGTGTCAGGGCAGGGCTGTACACGCCTCGGGGGCTTTCCTCATAGGGAGCCCCCTCCCACGCACCAGTGGAAGCACCATGCTCCGCGCTGGCCATTGACACTACCGAGGAGCGGCTATTTCTTGCTTGCCAAGATAGTCTTGAACGTAAGAGGTTGCTAGTTAAGTGGAGTAAAGAATCTTTTAGAGATAGGATGAGACCCGACCCTGCTTTTGCTACTTCACCCATCTGTGTTCCCGATCAGGATTATTATGATTTTTCTGTTGATCCAGATATAATTACTTTGGTTGAATCTGATCCTTTTTATGGCTATGAATCTGACACTGTTGTGGCACATCTTCGTAAGTTAGATGATATAGCTGCCCTGTTTACTAATAATGAGAGATCGCGCTACCTTTATTTACTCAAAATATTTCCGTTCTCATTAAAGGGTGAGGCTAAGAAATGGTTTAATTCTCTTGATCCTGGTTGTGTGCAAAGTCCCCAGGATATGATTTATTACTTCTCTTCTAAATATTTCCCAACTCATAAGAAACAAGCTGCTTTGAGGGATATATATAATTTTGTGCAAATTGAAGAAGAGAGTCTCCCACAAGCTTGGGGGAGGCTTCTCAAGTTACTTAATGCTTTGCCTGATCATCCTCTTAAGAAACCTGAAATATTTGATATCTTTTATAATGGACTAACTGATGCTTCCAGAGATTACCTGGATAGTTGTGCTGGTTCTCTTTTCAGGGAAAGAACACCGGATGACGCTGAAATCCTATTGAATAATATGTTGGCAAATGAAAATAATTGGGCACCTCCTGAGCCAACTCCCGAGCCAGCTCCTGAGCCAATTACCGAGCCTATTTCTAAACCAACTCCGAAGAAGAGAGGTGTTCTATTTCTCAGTCCCGAAGATATGCAAGAGGCAAAGAAAGGTATTAAAGCTGAAGATGTTAAGAATTTACCTCCTATTGAAGAAATACATGGTCTTAATTTACTGCCTGTTGAAGAAGTATATGATCTCAATTACTTATTTACTGAAGAACCTCCTGATATCCCGACACAGGTAGTAAAGGTAAATTATCTCTATAGGTATGATAAAGCTTAAGTCCCTCCTACTAAAATTGCTAGTCAGTGCTTGGATGAGTTTGATGACTTTATGTTTAAGCAAGATGACTTTAATGCTTATTTTGGTAGACAATTAAAACAGAATACCTTTATGATTAAACGCTTGAGTGATTATATGGTTAATATTAGAGGTGAACTTAAACTTGTTAGCAAACATGCTTCTATGGTTACCACTCAAGTAGAACAAGTACTTAAAGCTCAGAAAGAAGTGCTTGATGAAATGCATAGTAAGAAAAATGATTATGCTGTTAGAGTGGCTACTAGAACTGGTAGAATGACTCAGGAACCTTTGTATCCTAAAGGCCACCCTAAGAGAATCGAGCAAGATTCTCAGAGAAATAATATTGATATGCCTAGTTCTTCTAAGAGGAAGAAAAAGAGAAATGATAGGACTGTGCAAACTTCTAGTGAACCTATTGCTGAACCACCTGATAATCCAAATGATATCTCTATGTCTGATGCTGAAACACAATCTGGTAATGAACATGAAACCAGTGAAAATGTTAATGATGATGTTCATGATGATGCTCAACCTAGTAATGATAATGAAGTAGAAGTTGAACCTGCTATTGATCTTGATAACCCACAATCAAAGAATCAATGTTATGATAAAAGAGACTTTGTTGCTAGGAAACATGGTAAAGAAAGAGAACCATGGGTTCAGAAACCCATGCCTTTTCCTCCCAAACCATCCAAGAAAAAGGATGATGAGGATTTTGAGCGCTTTGCTGAAATGATTAGACCCATCTTTTTGCGTATGCGATTAACTGATGTGCTCAAAACAAATCCTTATGCTAAGTACATGAAGGATATCATTACTAATAAAAGAAAGATACCAGAAGCTGAAATTTCCACCATGCTTGCTAATTATACTTTTAAGGGTGGAATACCAAAGAAACTTGGAGATCCAGGAGTACCTACTATACCATGCTCCATTAAAAGAAATTATGTTAAAACTGCTTTATGTGATCTTGGAGCCGGTGTTAGTGTTATGCCTCTCTCTTTATATCGTAGACTTGACTTGAATAAGTTGACACCTACTGAAATATCTTTGCAAATGGCTGATAAATCAACTGGTATACCTGTCGGTATTTGTGAGGATGTGCCTGTTGTGGTTGCAAATGTTACTATTTTAACGGACTTTGTTATTCTTGATATTCCCGAGGATGATAGCATGTCTGTTATTCTTGGAAGACCTTTCCTTAATACTGCAGGGGCTGTTATTGACTGCAACAAAGGCAATGTCACTTTTCATGTTAATGTAATGAGCATACGGTACACTTTCCGAGGAAATAACCTCAAGTTTATAGCATCAACTCTATTGGAAAAATTCCATCGATTATATTTGGAGGTTTTGAATTTCCTCTCCCTACTGTCAAGAAGAAATATGGTATACTTATTATTGGGGATGTCCATATCCCCGTTGAGGTAACATAGTGTTATTCGAAATTTCTCTGGTTCCATGATTATCGAAATGAGTTTGTTAACATGACTTGATCAACCTTGTTAGTGGATTCTTTTTGATGAGCATGAGACGGATGAAACTAGAAGCACAACCTTCTGTACCCTCTTTATATTTTCTGTTATTTAGTAGAAATAAAGTAAAATAGTATTTTTCTGTCTGTTTCCTGACTTATCCGTGCAATATAAAAATATCCCAAAAATAAAAGTCCTCGGAATGCCATGCCAATTTAATATGATTTTTTCAGGAATATTTAAGAATTTACTATGCAAAAATTATCACGGGGGGAGCTGCCACCTGGCCATGAGGGTGGAGGGCGCGCCCCCTGCCTCGTGGGCCCATGGTGTCCCTCCTCCACCTATCCCTGCACCCCTCTTCTTCCTCTATCTCACACAAACCCGAAAAACCAACTCAAGCATGAGTTCCAGCTCCGTTGCTGTGATTTTCGATCTCCTTGCTCAAAGCACCTCTCGCAAAACTGCTTGGGGAGATTGTTCCATGGTTTATACCGCAATAACTCTGTTAGTATGGGTGGAATTGTTGCTAGACGGTTAAGTATGAACCGTACTAAGGGCCCCATCTTTGGAGGCATTTATGCTTTGCGCCTAGCTGAATATTTTGAGATACCTATTAGGCATGAGGAGAAAGAAGAAACAGCGCTGCCCCGTGCTTATTTAGATTATAAGAGTATGATAGCACATGATTTTCTTGTTAAGAATCGCGAAGGGGCGCTTAAATATAAATTGTACTTTGATAAACATCACCCTAAGACTATTACTTTGCCTGCTCCCTCTTTGTTTAACTTCTCTACAGGTACTTACATTGTTCCGTGGGCGGCTGTTCAAGCCTATCGGAATCCTGCACTAGCCCCAGAACCGGAGCCACAAGATGAGCCTCCACGTATGTCTGTCTATTCTTGGGATCCTGAGGCGGTTGCCAGTCAGTGGCAGTCAGAGTCCTCTTCATCACATTATGATCCCAACTATTCTTCATCGCAGTACGACCCCAGCTACACCTACGGGTATCAGCCAGGCTATCCCTGGCTAGACCAACTTAGGCCAAAATCCTAAGCTTGGGGGAGTACGTATTTCTCACCGACATTACATTCATGTTCACACACACTCATTGCTAGATGTCGGTGCTCATACTCTTTCACTGTAATATCCATGCTAGTTCATTTTCCTTTTTCCTGCTTTCTTCTTGTGTGTTTAATAAACCTTAAGAAAAAACAAAAAAATAGTTAGTCTACTTTTCATGCTTGTAGTGGAATTAAGAATAAAACCCCAAAAAATATTTCCCGTTCTTCTTTTTACTTGTTGGGAGCTTTCCCGTGTAAATAGTTTTTATTTTTCTTTTCCTTTCTTTGGGGGTCGAGAAGACCATATTGAAAATGCTTAGTGGCTCTCATATGCATTATTATTTATCTAACTTAGAGCCCATATTACTTGTCTTCTCTCTTGAGTTGAATGCTTGCAGATTCCAGCTTAGTCCAATGCACGTGCACTCTTATTATTATTCACACCATTCGGTCGTGCAAGTGAAAGGCAATAATGATGATATATGATGGACTTATTGGGATGAGAAAAGCTGGTATGAACTCGACCTCTCTTGTTTTTGTAAATATGATGATTCATCATTCCTGATTCAGCTATTATGAAGTAAACATATTTGCAATGACATTTAGAGATTATAGTTGCTTGTGCCATGCTTGATTAGCTATGAGTTATAATGGTTTACCTTGCGTGCCAACATGCTATTAGGATGATTATGATGTGGTATGATAGGATGGTATCCTCCTTTGAATGAATTGAGTGACTCGACTTGGCACATGTTCACGCATGTAGTTGAATCAAATCAACATAGCCTTCATGATATTTATGTTCATGGTGGATATATCCTGCTCATGCTTATATTTGGTGTAAATTAATTTTAATGCATGTTTACGACTGTTGTCGCTCTCTCAGTTGGTCGCTTCCCAGTCTTTTGCTAGCCTTCACCTGTACTAAGCGGGAATACTGCTTGTGCATCCAAACTCCTTAAACCCCAAAGTTGTTCCATATGAGTCCACTATACCTTCCTATATGCGGTATTTACCTGCCGTTCCAAGTAAATTTGTATGTGCCAAACTCTAAATCTTCAAATAAACATTCTGTTTTGCATGCTCGAATAGCTCATATGTCAACTAGAGCTGCCCTTATCTTTCGTGTTAGGTGGGTTATTCTCAAGAGGAGTGGACTCCGCTCCTCATTCACGAGAAAATGGCTGGTATTCGGGATGCCCAGACCCATGCTTCGTGCAAACTAAATCAAAATAACTACAAACAAAACTCCCCCTGGGACCTGTTGAATGTTGGAGGCACTTGTTGTTTCGAGCAAGCCATGGATTGATGCTTGTGGAGGAGGGGGGTATAAACTTTACCATTCTGTTTGGGAACCGCCTATAATCTGTTTAGCATGCAAGATATCATCGTCTTTTAGTTGTTATGTTGACAATGAAAGTATGCCGCTCAAAATATAATTTATCTCTATTTCAAAACCGAGCTCTGGCACCTCTACAAATCTCTGCTTCCCTCTGCGAAGGGCCTATCTATTTACTTTTATGTTGAGTCATCACCCTTCTTACTTAAAGCACCCGCTGGAGAGCACACTGTCGTTTGCATTCATTATTATTGGTTTATATTGGGTATGACTTGACTGGATCTCTTTTACCATGAATTACAATGTTTAGTCAGTCCTTGATCTTTAAGGTGCTCTGCATTTATGTTTTGCAGTCTCAGAAAGGGCTAGCGAGATACCATTTTGTTATATCATGTTATGATTATTTCGAGAAAGTGTTGTCATTCGAGTTTTATTATTATGGCTCGCTAGCTGATTATGCTATTGATATGAGTAATTGTGAGACCTACGTGTTATTGTGAGTATGGTTAGTTCATAATAATTGCTGAAACTTGAATGCTGGCTTTTCATGTTTACAACAACAAGAGCAAACAGAGTTTGTAAAAGTTTTTCTTTTTCTCTTTCAGTTTGTCAACTGAACTGCTTGAGGACAAGCAAGGGTTTAAGCTTGGGGGAGTTGATACGTCTCCGTCGTATCTACTTTTCCAAACACTTTTGCCCTTGTTTTGGACTCTAACTTGTATGATTTGAATGGAACTAACCCGGACTGACGCTGTTTTCAGCAGAATTGCTATGGTGTTGTTTTATATGCAGAAAACAAAAGTTCTCGGAATGACCTGAAACTCCACGGAATATCTTAGAATAAATAATAAAAAATCCTCACCAAAGATGAAGACCAGGGGGCCCACACCCTGTCCACGAGGGTGGGGGCGCGCCCCTCCCCCTGGGCGCGCCGCCCTACCTCGTGGGCCCCCTGGTGGCCCTCCGACGCCAACTCCAACTCCATATGTTGGCTTTTGGGGAGAAAAAAATCAGAGAGAAAGTTTCATCGCGTTTTACGATACGGAGCCGACGCCAAGCCCTAATCTCTCTCGGGAGGGCTGATCTGGAGTCCGTTCGGGGCTCCGGAGAGGGGGATTCGTCGCCGTCGTCATCATCAACCATCCTCCATCACCAATTTCATGATGCTCACCGCCGTGCGTGAGTAATTGCATCGTAGGCTTGCTGGACGGTGATGGGTTGGATGAGATTTATCATGTAATCGAGTTAGTTTTGTTAGGGTTTGATCCCTAGTATCCATTATGTTCTGAGACTGATGTTGCTATGACTTTGCTATGCTTAATGCTTGTCACTAGGGCCCGAGTGCCATGATTTCAGATCTGAACCTATTATGTTTTCATGAATATATGTGTGTTCTTGATCCTATCTTGCAAGTCTATAGTCACCTACTATGTGTTATGATCCGGCAACCCCGAAGTGACAATAATCGGGACCACTCCCGGTGATGACCATAGTTTGAGGAGTTCATGTATTCACTATGTGCTAATGCTTTGTTCCGGTTCTCTATTAAAAGGAGGCCTTAATATCCCTTAGTTTCCAATAGGACCCCGCTGCCACGGGAGGGTAGGACAAAAGATGTCATGCAAGTTCTTTTCCATAAGCACGTATGACTATATTCGGAATGCATGCCTACATTACATTGATGAACTAGAGCTAGTTCTGTGTCACCCTATGTTATGACTGTTACATGATGAACCACATCCGGCATAATTATCCATCACTGATCCGGTGCCTACGAGTTTCCATATACTGGTTTACGCTTATTTACTTTTCCGTTGCTACTATTACAATCACTACAAAAATACCAAAAACATTACTTTTGCTGTCTTTACCTTTGTTACCGTTACCACCACTATCATATTACTCTGCTACTAAACACCTTGCTGCAGATATTAAGTTTCCAGGTGTGGCTGAATTGACAACTCAGCTGCTAATACTTGAGAATATTCTTTGGCTCCCCTTGTGTCGAATCAACAAATTTGGGTTGAATACTCTACCCTCGAAAAGTGTTGCGATCCCCTATACTTGTGGGTTATCACTTGGTTCTCTTGTGAAATCTGGATTCCTTTGCCAAGGCAATTGCACCAGTATTGTCACAAAAGATTTTCATTGGACCCGAAGCACTAGGTATGACACCTAGATCGGATATGAACTCCTTCATCCAGACTCCTTCATTTGCTGCTTCCGAAGCAGCTATGTACTCCGCTTCACATGTAGATCCCGCCACGACGCTTTGTTTAGAACTACACCAACTGACAGCTCCACCGTTCAATATAAACACGTATCCGGTTTGTGATTTAGAATCGTCTGGATCAGTGTCAAAGCTTGCATCGACGTAACCATTTACGACTAGATCTTTGTCACCTCCATAAACGAGAAACATATCCTTAGTCCTTTTCAGGTATTTCAAGATATTCTTGACCGATGTCCAGTGATCCACTCCTGGATTACTTTGGTACCTCCCTGCTAAGCTTATTGCTAAGCATACATCAGGTCTGGTACACATCATTGCATACATGATAGAGCCTATGGCTGAAGCATAGGGAACATCTTTCATTTTCTCTCTATCTTCTGCGGTGGTCGGGCATTGAGTCTGACTCAACTTCACACCTTGTAATACAGGCAAGAACCCTTTCTTTGCTTGATCCATTTTGAACTTTTTCAAAACTTTATCAAGGTATGTGCTTTGTGATAGTCCAATTCAGCATCTTGATCTATCTCTATAGATCTTGATGCCCAATATATAAGCAGCTTCACCGAGGTCTTTCATTGAATTTTTTTTATTCAAGTATCCTTTTATGCTATCCAGAAATTCTATATCATTTCCAATCAACAATATGTCGTCTACATATAATATCAGAAATGCTATAGAGCTCCCACTCACTTTCTTGTAAATACAGGCTTCTCCGAAAGTCTGTACAAAACCATATGCTTTGATCACACTATCAAAGCGTTTATTCCAACTCCGAGAGGCTTGCACCAGTCCATAAATGGATCGCTAGAGCTTGCACACTTTGTTAGCACCTTTTGGATCGACAAAACCTTCTGGTTGCATCATATACAATTCTTCTTCTAGAAATCCATTCAGGAATGTAGTTTTGACATCCATTTGCCATATTTCATAATCATAAAATGCAACAATTGCTAACATGATTCAGACAAACTTAAGCATCGCTACGGGTGAGAAAATCTCATCGTAGTCAACCTCTTGAACTTGTCGAAAACCTTTTGCAACAAGTCGAGCTTTGTAGACAGTAACATTACCATCAGCGTCAGTCTTCTTCCTGAAGATCCATTTATTCTCGATGGCTTGCCAATCATCGGGCAAGTCAACCAAAGTCCATACTTTGTTCT
This sequence comes from Triticum aestivum, assembly GCF_018294505.1. Classification (NCBI taxonomy): domain Eukaryota; kingdom Viridiplantae; phylum Streptophyta; class Magnoliopsida; order Poales; family Poaceae; genus Triticum; species Triticum aestivum. Next base: position 231,494,770 of record NC_057813.1, on the reverse strand, counting down.
CATACATGGATCCCATCTCAGATTTCATGGCCTCAAGCCATTTTGCAGAATCTGGGCTCATCATCGCTTCCTCATAGTTCATAGGTTCGCCATGGTCAAGTAACATGACCTCCAGAATAGGATTACCATACCACTCTGGTGCGGATCTTACTCTGGTTGACCTACGAGGTTCAGTAGTAACTTGATCTGAAGTTTCATGATCAATATCATTAGCTTCCTCACTAATTGGTGTAGTCGTCACAGGAGCCGGTTTCTGTGATGAACTACTTTCCAATAAGGGAGCAGGTACAGTTACCTCATCAAGTTCTACTTTCCTCCCACTCACTTCTTTCGAGAGAAACTCCTTCTCTAGAAAGGATCCAAATTTAGCAACAAAAGTCTTGCCTTCGGATCTGTGATAGAAGGTGTACCCCATAGTTTCCTTTGGGTATCCTATGAAGACACATTTCTCCGGTTTGGGTTCGAGCTTATCAGGTTGAATTTTTTTCACATAAGCATCGCAGCCCCAAACTTTAAGAAACGACAACTTTGGTTTCTTGCCAAACCAAAGTTCATAAGGCGTCGTCTCAACGGATTTTGATGGTGCCCTATTTAACGTGAATGCGGTCGTCTCTAAAGCATAACCCCAAAACGACAGTGGTAAATCAGTAAGAGACATCATAGATCGCACCATATCTAGTAAAGTATGATTACGACATTCGGACACAACATTACGTTGTGGTGTTCCAGGTGGCGTGAGTTGCGAAACTATTCCGCATTATTTCAAATTTAGACCAAACTCGTAACTCAAATATTCTCCTCCACGATCAGATCATAGAAACTTTATTTTCTTGTTACAATGATTTTCCACTTCACTCTGAAATTTTTTGAACTTTTCGAATGTTTCAGACTTATGTTTCATTAAGTAGATATACCCATATCTGCTCAAATCATCTCTGAAGGTGAGAAAATAACAATACCCACCGCAAGCCTCAATGTTCATTGGACCACATACATCAGTATGAATGATTTCCAATAAATCTGTTGCTCGCTCCATAGTTTCGAAGAACGGCATTTTAGTCATCTTGCCTATGAGGCACGGTTCGCAAGTACCAAGTGATTCATAATCAAGTGATTCCAGAAGTCCATCAGTATGGAGTTTCTTCATGCGCTTTATACCAATATGACCCAAACGGCAGTGCCACAAATAAGTTGCACTCTCATTATCAACTTTGCATCTTTTGGCTTCAACATTATGAATATGTGTATCACTACTATCGAGATTCAACAAAAATAGACCACTCTTCAAGGGTGAATGACCATAAAAGATATTACTCATATAAATAGAACAACCATTATTCTTTGATTTAAATGAATAACCATCTCGCATCAAACAAGATCCAGATATAATGTTCATGCTTAACGCTGGCACCAAATAATAATTATTCAGGTCTAAAACTAATCCCGAAGGTAGATGTAGAGGTAGTGTGCCGACCGTGATCACATCGACTTTGGAACCATTTCCCACGCGCATCGTCACCTCGTCCTTAGCCAATCTTTGCTTAATTCGTAGTCCCTGTTTCGAGTTGCAAATATTAGCAACAGAACCAGTATCAAATACCTAGGTGCTACTGGGAGCATTCGTAAGGTACACATCAATAACATGTATATCACATATACCTTTGTTCACCTTGCCATCCTTCTTATCCGCCAAATACTTGGGGCAGTACCGCTTCTAGTGACCAGTCTGCTTGCAGTAGAAGCACTCAGTCTCAGGCTTAGGTCCAGACTTGGGTTTCTTCTCTTGAGCAGCAACTTGTTTTCTGTTCTTCTTGAAGTTCCCCTTCTTCTTCCCTTTACCCTTTTTCTTGAAACTGGTGGTCTTGTTGACCATCAACACTTGATGCTCCTTTTTGATTTCTACCTCCGCAGCTTTTAGCATTGCGAAGAGCTCGGGAATAGTCTTGTTCATCCCTTGCATATTATAGTTCATCACGAAGCTCTTGTAGCTTGGTGGCAGTGACTGAAGAATTCTGTCAATGACACTATCATCAGGAAGATTAACTCCCAGTTGAATCAAGTGATTGTTATACCCAGACATTTCGAGTATATGTTCGCTGACAGAACTATTCTCCTCCATCTTGCAGCTATAGAACTTACTGGAGACTTCATATCTCTCAATCCGGGCATTTGCTTGAAATATTAACTTCAACTCCTGGAACATCTCATATGCTCCATGACGTTAAAAACGTCGTTGAAGTCTCGGTTCTAAGCCGTAAAGCATGGCACACTGAACTATCAAGTAGTCACCAGCTTTGCTTTGCCAGACGTTCTTAACGCCGTCAGTTGCATCTGCAGCAGGCCTGGCACCTAGCGGTGCTTCCAGGACGTAATTCTTCTCTGCAGTAATGAGGATAATCCTCAAGTTATGGACCCAATCCATGTAATTGCTACCATCATCTTTCAACTTAGCTTTCTCAAGGAACGCATTAAAATTCAACGGAACAACAACGCGAGCCATCTATCTACAACAAACATAGACAAGCAAAATACTATCAGGTACTAAGTTCATGATAAATTAAAGTTCAATTAATCATATTACTTAGGAACTCCCACTTAGACAGACATCCCTCTAATCATCTAAGTGATCATGTGATCCAAATCAACTAAACCATGTCCGATCATCACATGAGATGGAGTAGTTTTCAATGGTGAACATCACTATGTTGATCATATCTACTATATGATTCACGCTCGACCTTTCGGTCTCAGTGTTCCGAGGCCATATCTGTATATGCTAGGCTCGTCAAGTTTAACCTGAGTATTCCGCATGTGCAACTGTTTTGCACCCGTTGTATTTGAACGTAGAGCCTATCACACCCGATCATCACGTGGTGTCTCAGCACAAGGAACTTTTGCAACGGTGCATACTCAGGGAGAACACTTATACCTTGAAATTTAGTGAGAGATCATCTTATAATGCTACCGTCAATCAAAGCAAAATAAGATGCATAAAGGATAAACATCACATGCAATCAATATAAGTGATATGATATGGCCATCATCATCTTGTGTTTGTGATCACCATCTCCGAAGCACCATCATGATCACCATCGTCACCGGCGCGACACCTTGATCTCCGTCGTAGCATCATTGTCGTTCCGACACCTATTGCTTCTACGACTATCGGTACCGCTTAGTGATAAAGTAAAGCAATTACAGGGCGATTGCATTGCATACAATAAAGCGACAACCATATGGCTCCTGCCAGTCGCCGATAACTTGGTTACAAAACATGATCATCTCATACAATAAAATATAGCATCACGTCTTGACCATATCACATCACAACATGCCCTGCAACAACAAGTTAGACGTCCTCTACTTTGTTGTTGTAAGTTTTACGTGGCTGCTACGGGCTGAGCAAGAACCGTTCTTACCTACGCATCAAAACCACAACGATAGTTCGTCAAGTTAGTGTTGTTTTAACCTTCTCAAGGACCGGGCGCAGCCACACTCGGTTCAACTAAAGTTGGAGAAACCGACACCCGCCAGCCACCTATGTGCAAAGCACGTCGGTAGAACCAGTCTTGCGTAAGCGTACACGTAATGTCGGTCCGGGCCGCTTCATCCAACAATAACACCGAACCAAAGTATGACATGCTGGTAAGCAGTATGACTTGTATCGCCCACAACTCACTTGTGTTCTACTCGTGCATATAACATCTACGCATAAAACCAGGCTCGGATGCCACTGTTGGGGAACGTAGTAATTTCAAAAAAAATCATACGCACACGCAAGATCATGGTGATGCATAGCAACAAGAGGGGAGAGTGTTGTCCACATACCCTCATAGATCAAAAGCGGAAGCGTTAGCACAATGCGGTTGATGTAGTCGTACGTCTTCACGATCCAACCGATCAAGTACCGAACGTACGGCACCTCCGAGTTCAGCACACGTTCAGCTCGATGACGTCCCACAAACTCCGATCCAGCAGAGCTTTGTGGGAGAGTTCCGTCAGCACGACGGCATGATGACGGCGTTGATGATGCTACCGATGCAGGGCTTCGCCTAAGCACCGCTACGATATTACCGAGGTGGAATATGGTGGAGGGGGGCACCGCACACGGCTAAAAGATCAAGAGATCAATTGTTGTGTCTAGAGGTGCCCCCTGCCCCCATATATAAAGGACCAAGGGGAGGGGCGGGCGGCCAGGGGAGGGCGTGCCAGGGGGGAGTCCTACTCCCACCGGGAGTAGGACTCCCGCCTTTCCTAGTCCAAGTAGGAGAGGGGAAGGAAGGAAGAGAGGAGAGGAAGGAAGGGGGGGGGGGCGCCGCCCCCCTCCTTGTCCTATTCGGACTAGAGGGGGAGGGGGGCGCGGCTTGCCCTGGCCGCCCCTCCTCTTCTCCACTTAGGGCCCATGAGGCCCATTAACCCCCCGGGGGGTTCCCGCAACCCCCCGGTACTCCGGTATATGCTCGAAACCACCCAAAACTATTCCGGTGTTCGAACATAGTCATTCAATATATCGATCTTTACGTCTCGACCATTTCGAGACTCCTCGTCATGTCCATGATCATATCCGGGACTCCGAACTACCTTCGATACATCAAAACACAAAAACTCATAATACCGATCGTCACCGAACTTTAAGTGTGCGGACCCTACGGGTTCGAGAACTATGTAGACATGACCGAGACATGTCTCCGTTCAATAACCAATAGCGGAACCTGGATGCCCATATTGGCTCCTACATATTCTATGAAGATCTTTATCGGTCAAACCGCATAACAACATACGTTCTTCCCTTTGTCATCGGTATGTTACTTGCCCGAGATTCGATCGTCGGTATCTCAATACCTAGTTCAATCTCATTACCGACAAGTCTCTTTACTCGTTATGTAATGCATCATTCCGCAACTAACTCATTAGCTACATTGCTTGCAAGGCTTATAGTGATGTGCATTACTGAGAGGGCCCAGAGATACCTCTCCGACAATCGGAGTGACAAATCCTAATCTCGAAATACACCAACTCAACATGTACCTTCGGAGACACCTGTAGAGCTCTTTTATAATCACCCAGTTACGTTTTGACGTTTGGTAGCACACAAAGTGTTCCTCCAGTAAACGGGAGTTGCATAATCTCATAGTCATAGGAACATGTATAAGTCATGAAGAAAGCAATAGCAACATACTAAACGATCAAGTGCTAAGCTAACGGAATGTGTCAAGTCAATCGCATCATTCTCCTGATGATGTGATCCCGTTAATCAAATGACAACTCATGTCTATGGCTTGGAAACTCAATCATCTTTGATTAACGAGCTAGCCAAGTAGAGGCATACTAGTGACACTATGTTTGTCTATGTATTCACACATGTATTATGTTTCCGGTTAATGCAATTCTAGCATGAATAATAAACATTTATCATGATATAAGGAAATAAATAATAACTTTATTATTGCCTCTAGGGCATATTTCCTTCAAGACTTGCGTGCCTGCGGCCCACCGCGTGGCTCCATCGATGGCCTGGTATGGCCCAGCTTCAACAGCAGCAACTCAAGACCCTCGCGAGGTGGACGACACCAAGACCTCTAAGGGGATCGGCCTCCTCAGGTTGGCTCCCGAGGAGCGGAGACTTCTATGTAAGGAGCACCTCACGAGGCTCAGCTGACGTGAGCTATGACGACCAAGGCCAGGCGGGCGCCAGCGGGCGCAGAGTACCAGTTTCCTCTCTTTGGTGCAAAGGAGGCAAGCAACAGGCGCGGAGTCCCGAGGAATCAACCAAAGGTTTCCATTCTGGTGCAACAAGACCAAGACAGCCAGGACGGCAGGACGGAGGTCATCGCCGAGCCCACCGGAGCGTCACGACCAGAGGCTTTTTGCAGGCGAAGATCGCTTTAGTCAGGATAGGATGTACTTCTTGTCCCCCTTCGAATCTGTCCGTTGTGGGATCCCTTCCCGCCGACATTTGGGAAGAGGACCAAGGCCACTATAAATAGGACTTAGCCACCACCATAGAGAGGGGGGATCCGAGCCGAACGGAGCGAAGCCATTCCTCCTTCACCAGCTCACCCGAGCTCAAGAACACCTCACCTCCTGAGGCTGTTCATCCACTATACTAGTTCATCCTTAGCCCATCGAGGCAATCCACCACAAAGCTGGAGTAGGGTATTACACCGCAAGGTGGCCCGAACCAAGATAAACTGCTGTGTCTTTCTATCCCTTTGAGCTCGACGCGCTAGGTTGTGAGGATAACGAGTAGGCAGGCTGGGTAGGTTGAGATCTCCGCATGCACCCTAGAGTTCGAACCTATCAAGGTTTTGCGGAACCCGAAATCCGACACTCAAGCGCGCGACCCCTTAGGTTCAAGTCGACTTGGTCGCAAGTCGGATCACCTCGGACCTGCTCGGCTAGTAGCGGCCTCTAGCAAGGCATGCCGACCACCAAGTAGACAATAAAGCCGGTTGACGAACCTGTATAACATGTCACACTTTTTTCCCTTTACCACACGATATATATTGTCGGGCTCAAGGCGAGTCTGTCATCCTTGTGCTAGCCCGACCTCTTTCTCATTCCAGTGACGCCGACTACAAACCGAATTATCTCATAATCTTTCTCGCATTGCCATGCTTATCTTGGTCGGATAACACGAGGGGCCCAGAGTATATCTCTCCTGATTGGAGGGACACGTCCCATCTTGCTCGACCATGCCTCACGGCATGGGTCTGGACAAGTCTGAAACCTACCTTTGTAACTACTCAGTCACGGAGTAGCGTTTGGTCGGCCTAAAGTAGGTCTGTCACCATCCCGAGTACATGCGCCAGCTTGGGTCTTAGGACATAGAATGTATGTTGTACTAGAGACTCACATATGACATATTGTCGCGTCTCATAGTCGGGTCTGTCCAACTCGGACCTTATCTCGACTCGGATGCGACTACATCGAATCTGACCAGATCCTTCTGAGTCTATATTATCCGGTTAGCATCCAATGCTCCATGGCTAGTGAGACCGAGCCATCCACTGTGTCATATGCTAGTCTAAACGGCTGCGCGTCCACACATCCCTTTCGACTAGGGAGCTTTTAGAACAGTCATCATACAATACATAGTCCCACAAACAAGTCACGTACTTGCTAATACACATCATTGATAATGTCCAAGGACTATCTTTATTCATAAACACATAGGAAATGTCATCATACATGATTGCCTCAAGGGCATATCTCCAACATACTGCATCTCATCTCCTCTTCGAGGAAAATCGCAACGCAACTCACAAGTAGAAGTAGGGTCATTCATTGAAGCTGAATGGAACGATGAGTACTTCAAAACTAGATCCCATATCGACATGTTTCGACGATATTTTTTGGTGGTCAAAAGTTGCCATGTCTATTGCACATAAATGACATGTTCCACTACCTTTTTTCTATGTTTAAAGTAATTTTGACATGTTATTTTTTTAATAAACCAAACTTCCCATGGTGAATTACTAAAATTTGCTATGATCCATGAAATAATTTTGACATGGTTCATAATTAAAAAAATCCGTCGTTAATTACTTTAGAAATGCATGATCTTTGACTCAAAATTTGTCATGAACCAGAAACTAAAATTGCCATGGTGAATTACTTAAATTTGTCATGATACATGCACTAAAATTTGCTATGGTTCATACAAAAAATAATGTCTATGGTAAAATACTAGATCTGCCATGGTCAAAATACTAAAATTGTCATGATCTATAAACTAAAATTGCCATAATGAATTACTAAAAAAACCATGATCCATGAATTAAATTTGCCATTGTTAATTACTAAAAATTGACATGGTTAATTAATAAAACTTGTCATGAAAAGTAGTTGAATACAATGGTAGCTAACTTTAATCTAGGAGGAAAAAATAGCTGAAACATATCATGACAACTTAGTGTAAACACTATGGCAACTTGAGTGTAACATCATAGCAACTTTTGGCTAAAAAAAATCATCGAAACATATCAATATGAGATCTACTCCCTTCGTTCGGAATTACTTGTCGTAGAACGGAGGGAGTATTTTTGAAGATCTCGTCGAGACGGATTTAATGATGAAATTGGATTTTTAATCAAATTTTGTATTTAAGAGATAAAACATTTCTTAGTTTGAAAAACCAAAAAAATTCCACTGATGTCATCTAATTGATGTGGCAAAATGTATAGTAATGGAGGTGTTTGGACCATGTTGCTTCATGCCACATGTGTGAGACTTATCATTTGGCTTTTTTCTTTTGAACCACGCGTGTTTATATTTGAAAAGTTACAATATGATTGGGCCACCTGCTAGTTATCACAGCCCAGCCCAAACCAAAAGACCTCTCATCATCTTCTGCACAACAAGGCCTGTTTAGCCCAACTACGACCTCCAAAACCCTAATCCTCACGACGGACGGTCAGAGCAGCCCGTGCCCATCCCACCCCGCATCCAACGCTCCGTAAGCTTCCCTTCTTATCGAACTAGCCCTTATAAAGGCACCGCCTGGCTTCCGAACCGCGTCTCCCCCGCCTCCGTCTGCCCCTCGCCGTCGCCCCGCTGACCTCAACCAGCCGCCGGCGAAATGGTACGCTCCTTGTCTTTTCTCACCCGTCTGGTTCATGCAAAATCTCGCTTCGTAGTCGGAGTGGGGATGTTTCGTGATGCTCTCTTGGGGCATCCTCGGGCTACTTCACTTGGATCTTCGCCGATGCGATGCGAGCCACTGATTATCGTGTCTTGATCCGAATCTTGCAGGCCCCTAAGCGAGGCGGCAAGGCGCCGGTCCCGGCGAAGAAGAAAACGGTGCGCTTCCGCTCGCTGAAACCTCTTTGCTTCCCTTTGATTCGTTCTGCTCTTAGTGCGGCTCGCTGATATGTTTGGTTGCTGGCACAGGAGAAGGTGACCAACCCGCTGTTCGAGAAGAGGACGAAGCAATTCGGCATCGGTGGCGCCCTCCCGCCCAAGAAGGACCTCCACCGCTTCGTTAAGTGGCCCAAGGTTGTGCGCATCCAGCGCCAGCGCCGCATCCTCAAGCAGCGCCTCAAGGTGCCCCCGGCACTCCACCAGTTCACCCGCACCCTCGACAAGAACCTTGGTATACATACAAACTGTCTATGATGTGTTTTTCTGTTTTGTCCATGCTAAGCTCGTACTGATGAAGTAGGAACTAGGATAGCTACTAGACACAATCCTTTGTGCAACAGACTCAAATCTTAAATAACCTTCTCACTGTGGTTCTATTGTTTTCTCTCATTTGCGTATGTTGTGCACATGGCAACCTACTTAAGTACTCACACCTATTTAGTTACAAGCTGTATGTTAACTTATGTCATTCATTGGTTTAGGCCTTGGTAGCATCTCCAAACTTTTTTAGCGACATTTGAGGCGTGCAATGGTAGTGCCAGACTTACAACGCTGTGATGTCAATACATCCAAACTGTTTGATGATTGTTTATATTCTTTGATGAATTTTCGCTTGATGTCAATTGAGGTGTGCAATGGTAGTGCTAGACTTATGACCCTGTGATGTCAATACATCCAAACTGTTTGATGATTGTTTATATTCTTCGATGAATAATTTTGCTTGTGTTTTGCACAAGTTGTGATGTCAATTGACATAGAATTATGTGCAGGGCCACCACAGGTGCTATGATTTGGATTAAATGTTCAATCTAATTGAGTTTGGGTATAAAAGAAAATATATGTATATGTACTAGGCCTAATAATATGCAGTTATTTATTTTGTTTGGGAGGGTCATACCCTGGTAGCCCAGTTTGTCTTGTCAAGGATTAAAGTAATCAAACAAAGACTGCTAAGATGCTTTTACCGATCCCAACTAGTTTCATAAGACTTAAAAGCTAATCCGTTGAACTGTATCAAGGAGTAATGGAGGTGTATGTCATTAAAACATTCTACAACTTCTGTAAATCATCTTATGGCATTGTGGATAGTTCTAACTGATTAGGTTGTTTGTTGTGAGGTGCATACCTTCAATCCCCTGCTATTCTCTGTTAACTGACCCAACTTTCAAACTTATATTTCAGCAACAAACTTGTTCAAGATGCTTCTTAAGTACCGGCCTGAAGACAAAGTTGCCAAGAAGGAGAGGCTTCTAAAGAGGGCCCAGGCTGAAGCTGAAGGTAAAACTGTTGAGGCCAAGAAGCCAATAGTTGTGAAGTATGGCCTTAACCATGTTACCTACCTAATCGAGCAGGCATGTTCTTCTGCTTTCCGTTGTTATTTGCATTGGCAGCTGATAGACTTGTCTGGCACTTTGTTGATAATTCAAGTTTGTATGCCTTCTTGCAGAGTAAAGCCCAGCTGGTTGTCATAGCTCATGATGTTGATCCGATTGAGCTGGTTGTGTGGCTCCCTGCTCTTTGCAGGAAAATGGAGGTCCCTTACTGCATTGTCAAGGGAAAATCTCGCCTTGGATCGGTATAGTTTCTGTTGCTACCTACTTGTGTGTGTTAATGTTATCTATTGAACACAAGGATCTAATGGATAATTTCTATAGATTGTTCACAAGAAGACTGCCTCTGTTCTGTGCCTGACCACAGTGAAGAATGAGGATAAGCTTGAGTTCAGCAAGATCCTTGAGGCTATTAAGGTTTGTGGGGCTATGATTTCATTTGTCTGTATTGGTTTCCATCTTTTCTGCTTATTTGTTGACTAACCGTTTATTGACCAATTCCTAGGCGAACTTCAACGACAAATTCGACGAGGTTAGGAAGAAGTGGGGTGGTGGTGTCATGGGCTCCAAGTCGCAAGCGAAGACCAAGGCCAGGGAAAGGCTTATCGCAAAGGAGGCTGCGCAGCGGATGAACTAAGTTTAGCATTGTTGAACCATATCTATTCCTCATCCTTGAGTAGTGTGCAAGCATACTGTGGCAGTTTGGCTCCAGTTTTGAAAGTCATTTTTGTTTGTCTGAAACATCTTGGAAAGAACAGTGTAAGAATGAAGTATTTCTGTTTAATGCCAGTTAGTATTTTTGTCGAACACGTCATGAGGCTGCCAAACGTTAAGTGCAGTATATTCTTCAGACAAGGGTGCCAAAACATTCAGAGATCTTCAGTTAGGGTCCTGACAACTCCCCAGGCTGAGATCGAACTTGTCCTCAAGGTTGGAAATCAAGGAAAACCTTCCGGATAAAATCCCAAGTTGCTGCTTCCCTAGGTGATCCATTGGACCGGCCACTGAACCACTAGAACACTGGTATCTCCTCGTACTCTAGGGATGAGTTTCCTTTCTAGTATGGCCTGAGGCCCCACTCTGATAGTCCCGTGAAGGAGAGGGCACTGCTGTTTCTCCAATATGATTTGAATCCAGGGTGGTCCTCAGTTTTTCTTTAAAACAAACATATCATGTGAATGTTTGTAAGTAGTAACTGCTCTCAGTTTGGCATAAAAGAAGAGTACATAGTACTCTAAACTAGTACATACCCTGAGAAGGTAAAGATGAATTCTGCAATAAGAAACTGGTTTCTATCAATCATACTGACACAACTGAACATAAATTAAAAATTATGTGTGTTCGTGCTCATGTACTGGATAGTGACAACAAGCAAATAGAAAACCTTAAAAATTGAAAAATGAGGAATGGTAAATTGGCGAGTTGCTGGAGATGGTACCACAAATCAAGCCGGGCCTAGTGCCACAATGTGCACTGTCGGGGTGAACGACGAACTACTCTTTTTTTTTTCTAATTTGATGGAAGTTTTTTCAAATTTTGATTATTTTTTCTCAAATTTGATAAACTTTTTTTTCAAATTCATGAACCTTTTACAAATTTGATGATTTTTTTCAAAACCGATGAACTTTTTTCGAATTTGTGAACTCCTTTTCGAATTTATGATTTTTTTGAACTTTTTAGTGAATTTTCTTTTGTAAAAATTAATAGTCAACAACGTAGTGCATGGTCACGATCAACCGTCAACTAGTGACCCTTTTTTTCTTTTTGAGAAATGTCAACTAGAGACTAGGATCGAGCAACGAGCGAGGATGAGCAACGATCGAGCGCTCGTGCTTTAATGGGCCGGTCCAATGAACGTTCTGCATGGGCGCCGGAACAAGAATCGGCGCTAAAGGCGCCAATTAGGACCTCCCGCCGTGTTCTCGTGTTCCATGGCTCCGCGAGGGCGATCGGAATACTTCCTATTTTCAGGCACAAGCTGCCCAACGCAAAAGAATGAATAAGATTCACGGTTTACGCCGTGTAGATGGTTCAGTTTGTGAAAATGAAAATGAGGACAAGGCGGAGGTGCTAGCTTTCTACCAAAACTTGTATCAAACACAGGGTTTCGCTGATGCTAGTGACCTCTTATCACATGTGCCTGTCAAGGTGACTCAGGGCATGAATGATGATCTTACTAAACCCTACAGCGCAGAGGAAGTCAAAGTGGCGTTATTTCAAATGGCTCCATCGAAGGCCCCTGGCGTTGATGGTTTTACTGCAAGGTTCTACCAGCAGCATTGGGATCTGTTAGGCAATGACGTGACTCTGGCAATTTTCTAAATGGGGGCAAACTACCATCGGGGTTGAATGACACTTCTTCTATCACACTTATCCCTAAGGTACGGCAACCTCAGTCGATTTCACAATATCGTCCTATTGCTTTGTGTGTGGTGCTTTACAAGATTGCGGCCAAAGTTATTACAAACCGCTTGCGATACATCATGGACGATATCATCTGTGAAGAGCAGAGTGCTTTCATCCCCGGTCGTCTCATCACAGTTAATGTGCTTGTCGCTTATGAAAGTATACATATGATGAGAAGAAGGAAGAAAGGAAAGAATTTCTCTTGTGCGGTCAAGCTGGATATGATGAAGACTTACGATCGTGTCGAGTGGCATTACCTCGAAGCAATTGTATCTCGATTGGGTTTCAGCATACTTTTCATACGACAGATTATGAAGTGTGTCACCTCGGTTCGTTTTTCTGTTCGGGTCAATGGATAGCTACTTCCTTACTTCACACCGACTCGGGGATTTCGACAAGGTGACCTAGTTTCTCCCTACCTCTTTATGCTATGTGCAGAGGGCTTTTCCTCATTGCTGAAATACTACAATGGTGGAACTATTGACAGGGGCATGAGAGTGAGCTATAGATTACCTTGGGTCTCTCACTTGTTGTTCACAGATGACAACTTAATTTTCATAAACGCAAGCACCCCAAGTGCGCTGCGGCTGAATGAAATTTTGAGAATCTACGGTGATGCCTCGGGTCAGTGTGTTAACCGGGACAAAAGCTCCATATATTTCAGCACCAACAATCCGGATACCCTTAGGCAAGTCTTGAAATCAACCCTGAATATCCAGGTCGAGGCGTTCAGTGAGAGGTATCTTGGGCTCCCCACCGCTGTTGGACGTATCACTAGTGGTACCTTCGACCACATCAGTGAGAGCTCGTGGTAAGATGCAAGGGTGGTCAAAAAAACTGCTTGCATGTGCAGGCCGTGAAACTTTGCTCAAGTCTGTAATTCAATCTATTCCAACTTATCCCATGAGCACTTCCCTTCTTACCAAGAAAGTTTGTAAGAGTTTGACTTCTCCTATGGCAAAGTATTTGTGGAGTAGCCCTCTTGGCAAAAAAGCAATGCATTGGGTGTCCTGGAAGGAGTTGTCAACACCCAAGTGCAAGGGTGGGATGGGGTTTCGAGACCTGCATCTCTTTAATCTGGCTATGCTGGGCAAACATGGGTGGCGATTCATCACCAACCCAAATTCGCTTTGTGCTCGAGTTCTCAAGGGTTGTTACTTCCCAGACACCGATTTCATGCACGCTCCAATTCCCAAGTCAGATTCGGCCACTTGGAGGGCAATTGTAGCAGGAAAGAATGCCCTGCGGACTGGTTTAATTTCCAGAGTGGGAGATGGCTCGACTATCTCAGTTTGGGAGGACAAGTGGATCCCGGGCACGGTCTCCATGACACCAACTCAGAGGCCTACAAATACAAATATCAACCGGGTGTCGGATCTCATTGACACAGGGAGTTGGTCTTGGAAGCATGATGTGATCAGGGACAATTTCACCGCCCAGGATGCCGCGGCCATACTTAATATTCCTATCACGCAAGACGGGGGTGATGACTTTCTCGCATGGGCATTCGATATATCAGGTAACTACACTATGAAGACGGCGTATCGTGCTCTCGTGACTCAAAACGAGCGTTTGGCTCTAGAGAAAGGGACGGCTACCGAAACCTCATTGGACGATCAACAATTGTGGAAATCCTTGTCGAAGTTGAATGTTATCTCGAAAGTGCGAGTCTTCTGGTGGAGAGTGTTACGTGGCATTCTTCTAGATGAAGCTACTCTCAACTATCGACACATTGCAGAAATTCGTCAATGCAAGGTCTGCCGCTCTATGGAGGAGGATTTGAAGCATGCGCTGATTCATTGTCTACGTGCACAGAGCTTCTGGGAAGATGTAACACCCCGGATGTAGCTTTCCATCTTTGTAACTCCAACTCTTGCCATTTTCGGCTATGTGATATGATATTCCCTCCGTGGTTGGGTTTTGTCCTTTGTTTTGCATCTTATTTATGTCATGCATATCATATCATGTCATCATGTGCATTTCATTTTGCATACGTGTTCGTCTCATGCATCCGAGCATTTTCCCCGTTGTCCGTTTCGCAATCCGACACTCCCACATGCACCGGCGTACCCTTCTTGTCTATTTTCGTGTGCGGGTGTTGAACGTTCTCGGAATGGACCGAGCCTTGCCACGTGGCCCTGGTATAGCACCAGTAGACCACCTGTCAAGTTTCGGGTCATTTGGAGCTCGTTTGATACTCCAACGGTTATCCGCATATCCGCAAAGGCCTCTTTTGTGTTGCAGCCCAACACCTCTCCAAAACAGCCCAATAACCCATCTAAGTCACTTCCATGCTCTCATCGTCGGATCACGATCGTGTGGGCGAAAACTACACCTCATTTAGACACTCCTAGCTCCTTCTACATATAAAAACACCCCTTCCCCGAAATTTTCGGATCACTCCACCCTAACCCTAGAAAAATCCCCTCTCCGCGCGCCGGACATCGTCCGCCGGCGCCGGACACGTCCGCCGCCGACCGCGCGGCCAATCAACGGCCGCCACGTGCCCCGGCCCGGTCCCCAGTTCACCGCCGACCCCGCGGGCCTGCGAGGCCCGTGCGGGGCCCTCCCGAGCCCGTCGCCGCCTCGTCCCCGAGGCCCATCGCCGTCGCCCCGCCGCCTGGCGCCCCGACGCGCCTCCCACGACCCCGCCGCCCGGTTCGCCTCCTCCGCCGTCCGAGCCCGTCGCCGGCCGCCTCCGCTCCGCCGCCGACCTCGCCGTCGCGTCCCGCTGGCGCGCCTCCCGCCTCCACCCGCCGCCCGTCGCCGCCCGCGTCGGATCCGGGCCGGCGCCGCCCGGATCTGGTCGGGACTCCCCTCCTCCGGCCGCCCTCGTCGCCTCCTCCCCAGCTCCAGCGAGATTCCGGCCGCCTCGACGTCCGTGCGATCTGATCTGGAACCCTAGGTTGATTTTCCCCGACCCCCGAAGTCGTCTGTCTTTTTCTGCAGATTAATTGTTGCATCTTCGTCGTGCCATAACTATGCACTCGTGGCACCGTTTTGGGCGTGTAGCACAACGAATTGTTCGTCTCGAAGAGTACATCATTTCATCTCATTGCATCATTTTCATTTGAGCTCATCTTGATGCCCGAAATGCTGTTGGAAGAGGGCTTCATAATGTTAGTTTCAGATTCTTATCAGTACGAGCTCTTTTGTCATTTTTGCCATGATTGATGTGTGCATCCTATGGACTTGATCCCTAAATGTGTTTTGAACTAGGCTATGTCTTATTTACAGAGGTGCTTACCATGTATTTTTGTGATCAATGTGGTGACTAGCACAAGCATGCAAACTAGGCTTCGTGATAATGCTGATTTTAGTTCCTGTTCTGCTGTAATTTTGATGCCATGTAAACATGTTGCTACATAGAGATCCATGCATAATTTGAGATACTTCAGTAAGGGTGTTTTGAAAACATGGTTATGCTCTATCCATCCATGGTCCTGGTTGCAATTATGGAGTAGTGTAGCATGTCATTTTCGTGCTCTACTTTTGCTTCAAAATGTTTCCTGGCAGATTGTTTACATGTTATTCAATTTGGCCAAGGTTGTTGTAGTTGATCCGTGTATGCTATGATGTTGTTTCTTGCCATGTATAGCTTCTATGACATGTCTTCTTGATGGATGTATGCTTAGTTTATCATGAGATGCTCTGTAGTGAGTGCATCGAGCTCACGAAGGTGCCTTCTTAATTATGTCAATGCCATGCTTTGTTTGCTGAATCTGTTAACGAAACTTGCTATGTTTACGTGGGTGCCATCATATTTTTTGATCCTTTTTGGCTTATGGTCAGTAAGGGAATTTTGATCTATACTTTGGGTAGATTCATTCCATGCCTTGCTTTGCTATTATAAATTCATGTAGCATGTTGATAACTTGCTCTAAACATTGCTTCGTGATGCTGGTTATGCCATGTCCAACCTGATATTTTTTTGCACTTTCTCCATGCTTGTTTGAACCTGTTATGATGTGATTTAGCCGTAGCTCAGTGTTCCTATTTTGTAAAGCATCTCCTGTAGATCACTGCCATATGCTTTATTTTCATGTTGGGGTGCTGTAGCATAATTTCTTGTTGCATGCTAAGTAGCATCGTGCTGTTAATCGCAGCTTTGTGCCATACTTGTCTTGCTTGCCATTTGCAAACCGTGCATCCGTTCCCGGCGATCTTTATATCGATTTCAACCGAAATCATCTCATCTTTTCAGCGGCATACTTGGTTTGCCAAGTTGATGCCTTGTTCATCCTTTTTCCTCCCGAAGCACGCATATGCATTGCATATCACATCTCGCATATCATGACATGTATTGCATCATGTTGCTTGTGCATTGCACCGTGATTTATTGTGGTTTCTTTGCTTGTGTTCTTGCTTTGGGTAGAGCCGGGAGACGAGTACGTGCACGAGGAACCTGTTGAGTACGCTAACGAGGATCAAGGCTTCGACAACTCTGAGAACCTTGCAGGCAAGATGATCATACCTTCGATATCACTTCTATCTCTGCTTGCTAGTACTCGCTCTATCGCTATATTAGCTCTACTTGCCATTGTTTACCATGCCTACCTATTGCCATGATAACCCTCTAACCATCCTGTCCTAGCAACCGTTGTTTGGCTATGTCACCGCTTTTGCTCAGCCCCTCTTATAGCATTGTTAGTTGCAGGTGAAGATGAAGTTTGTTCCTGGTCGGAACATGGATATTTTGGGATATCACAATATCTCCTGTTTAAATTAATGCACCTTATATACTTGGTAAAGGGTGGAAGGCTCGGCCTTATGCCTTGTGACTTGTTCCACTCTTGCCGCCCTAGTTTCCGTCATACCAGTGTTATGTTCCTTGATTTTGCGTTCCTTACACGGTTGGGTGATTTATGGGACCCCCTTAACAGTTCGCTTTGAATAAAACTCCTCCAGCAAGGCCCAACCTTGGTTTTACCATTTGCCACCTAAGCCCTTTCCCTTGGGTTTTCGCGAGCCCAAGGGTCATCTTTATTACCCCCCCCCCTCCGGGGCCAGTGCTCCTCTAAGTGTTGGTCCGAACTAGAGCCACTTGCAGCGCCACCTCGGGGAAACTTGAGGGCTGGTTCTAGTTGTACGTAGTGTTCATCCGGTGTGCCCTGAGAACGAGATACATGCGACTCCTATCGGGATTTGTCGGCACATCGGGCGGCTTTGCTGGTCTTGTTTTACCATTGTCGAAATGTTTTGCGAACCGGGATTCCGAGACTGATCGGATCTTCCCGGGAGAAGGTTTATCCTTCGTTGACCGTGAGAGCTTGTGATGGGCTAAGTTGGGACACCCCTGCAGGGTATATAATCTTTCGAAAGCCGTGCCCGCAGTTATGAGGCAGATGGGAATTTGTTAATGTCCGGTTGTAGATAACTTGACACTTGACTTCATTAAAATGCATCAACCGTGTGTGTAGCCGTGATGGTCTCTTCTCGGCGGAGTCCGGGAAGTGAACACGGTTTGAGTTATGCTTGACGTAAGTAGTTTCAGGATCACTTCTTGATCACTTCTAGCATCTCGACCGACGCGTTGCTTCTCTTCTCGCTCTCACTTGCGTATGTTAGCCACCATATATGCTTAGCGCTTGCCGCAGCTCCACCATATTACCCCTTTTCCTACCTATGAGCTTAAATAGTCTTGATCTCGCGGGTGTGAGATTGCTGAGTCCTCGTGACTCACAGATTCTACCAAAATAGATGCAGGTGCCGAGGATACTGGCGTAGATGGCGCAACTGAGCTGAAGTGGGAATTTGATGAGGCCCTTGGTCGTTACTATGTATCGTTTCCAGATGATCAGTAGCGGAGCCCAGTCGGGGTGATCGGGGATCTAGCATTTGGGGTTGTCTTCTTTTCATTTGAACTTGACCGTAGCCGGTCTATGAGTGTATTTGAATGATGTATGATCTTAAATTATGTATTGTGTGAAGTGGCGATTGTAAGCCAACTCTCTTTATTCCATTCTTGTTCATTACATGGGATTGTGTGAAGATGACCCTTCTTGCGACAAAACCACCATGCGGTTATGCCTTTAAGTCGTGCTCCGACACGTGGGAGATATAGCCGCATCGTGGGTGTTACAGAAGAGGCGTGGATATGGCTTGGTCTTCGTCTTCTCCCTCTTCACTCGGATATGTGGGCACGAGATATCACATGTGATCCTCAGTTCACATCCGATGACCGTGCTAAGATCACTACCACTATGTGGTCCATCTGGCATTCCAGGAACCGAATCAAACATGGCGACGAGGGGAGAGATCCCACAACAACTATCAGAACAATCAAGGAGTCTATCTTCCTCCTACAACTACCTCGTAAGGAAACCTTGGTCCTACCGGGTTACGGTTGGCGGCCCCCGGAAGTGGGCTCGGTCAAGATCACAACTAACGGCGCTCTAAATTTTGATGAAGGCCGGGGAGGTGCAGGAGGAGTGGCCCGATCATCCTCTGCACTCCTGGGTTCATGGTGCAAACCATATTTGGGTGTTTCAGATCCCTTGATGATGGAGTGCTTGTCGCTGCGAGATGGAGTACGTTTTGCTTATCTTCGAGGATTTTCGCATGTGATTATGGAAGTCGACGGCTTGGAGCTGGTGAAGCTCTGGCAAACTCGCCACAATTCTCGGTCGATTGTGGCTCCTTTACTTTTAGAAACAGGAGAGCTCTGTACTATTTTTTCTTCTTATGCTATTCAGCATGTAAATCGGTCGGCGAACCTTCCGGCGCATCTGTGTGCGAAGTGTGCTTGCATACTAAATGTGACGGAAAGCTGGCTTGATGAAACTCCTAGCTTCTTGGTGACAACCTTTTGGCTGAGTGCTCCAAGTGTGCTTTTATTGAATAAAGGTCTCTGATTTTCCCGCAAAGAAAAACGATATGAGAAGTTCCCCCCGCTGAAGGATCCGCAGCTATTGTGCCAGCCCATTAGCGAAATAATAAAATGGAAAAATAAAATGGTTTGCACGATGATTTGAACCTTGGTCACCTGCTTTAAAGGCTGCGCAACTAACAAAAATGCTACGACTTTGATTCATGATAGAGCTGTAAAGCTAAGTTACTTATGTCTAGACCAGTCGAGGTTTCCACTACTTCTTTTCCGTTTTTCAGTTTCTTTTTGTTTTATTTTATTTCTTTTCTTTTTTCATCTCTTTTTTCATTTCTTTGTTTCGGTTTCTTTTCCTTCTCCATTTTTTTGGATTTTCATTTTTTGGGGGTTTTCTTTGTTTCTTTTTGTTGTTTATTATATATCCTTATATACATGATCAACATTTTTTCAAATACTTGTTTGACACTTTTTAAATACTTGTTCAACATTTTTCAAACACTTATTCAACATTTCTACATACATGATCAACATTTTTAAAATATTTGTTCAACATTTTTCAAATACGTGTTTAACATTTTTTACATACATGATCAACATTTTTAAATACTCGTTTCAACAGTTTTTAGTACTCGTTCAACATTTTGAAATACTTGTTCACATTTTTAATAGTTATTCAATTTTTCTAAACTTGTTCAACATTTTTGAAATACTCGTTCAACAATTCTTAACACCTATTCAACATTTCTCAAATACTTGTTCAACATTTTCAATATTTATTCAACATTTTCAAATACCTATTCAACATTTTTAAAATACTTGTTCAACATTTCTAATAGCTATTCAACATTTTTCCAATACATGTTCAACATTTCTAATGCTTATTCAACATTTTCTATGTTTGTTAACCAATATTATTCCGGGAAAAGCGTGGGAAACCCGAGTAAAAAGAAAAAACAAAGAAAAAAAAAGTTGTATCAGACAAGTAAAAATGAAGGAAAAGAAAAATAAAGTAGAAACAGGGAAAGGAAGTAACATGGTAAAACCAGGCTTCTTTTTCTACTAGTAGGCCGCACTCTCTATGGTAAACAACAAGTTGTGCCTATCGCAGTGGCTAGCTGCGCTGTGAATCAACTTTGCTAGCTTAGACATGTTGCTGGGCCTTTTTTTCTTCTCTGACCCGTATATGGTATATAGCCGGCCCAAAATCCCAGGGTGGGCCACGGCTCACCCTGTCCATCCTGTAGCTCCGCCCTTGGAGGGGAGCAGTAGCTTATAATGCGACAACCATTTATTGCATTAAGCGACCGAAGTGTGATTTCCTATTTAGCGAAGCAGGTGCCCGTTTGCATGCATTTCACAAACTGGCGCCTACAGCGCCCCGTATTGGGCCGGCCCGTTTACTATGTATTTTATTCAGCAAAAAAATAACTGCGCTAGCGTTGACTCGAACCAGCAACCTCAGTCCTGGAGGTTCGTACGTATAACAACCCCGCCAGAGAGTGGGATCTGATATCGTGCAACCTTTCTTCCTTTTATCCGTTTCTTCTTCTTTTTCTTTTTGTTCTCATTTTTCCACTTTCGTTTTCTGTTTCTTTCTTCTTCCTCTTCCCTCATTGATTTTCATTTTTTAATTTTCCTAAATGTGGGAACTTTTTCCAAATACTTGAATTTTTTTTAGTGAATTATTTCTAAAAGTTGATGATTTTTTCTTCAAATCTTTAAATCAATGAATACATGAACTTTTTTAAAAATCGTTGATTTTTTTTTAAATTTGATGAACTTTTTCTCAACTCGATGAACTTTTATTCAGAATTCTGAACCTTTTTTCTCACATTCGGTGATCTTTTTTCAATTCGATGAACATTTTTTTCAAAAAAATGAATGAACTTTTTTCAAATCCAATGAACTTTTTTTAGATTCGATGAACTTTTTTCAAATTTGATGAATTTTTTTCAACTTCGACGAACTTTTAAAAAAAATCGTGAACTTTTGTTCAAAATCCGTGAACATTCTTTAATTTTTAAACTTTTTCATTTTTTATATTAATCAACATGAACAAAGTTGAGTATATGTTAATGTTCGTACTAAAAGAGGAGTCAAATAGGATTATTTCTTGATCATAGACAACAAAATGAGCCAAGTCTGGTGGGAACGCTCGAAGCTGTCCACATAGGCGGGCAAAGATCGATTCCTTGTTTTATCGAACTAACGTTGACCATTTTCCTTCACGTTTTTTCTCATAGGTTGATTGGGCCGGCCCGCTACACACCGCGTGCGAGCGCCAGGAGCGCTAGCCAGCGCTTACAGCGCCGATTAGGAGGTCCCGATCGAAGTGGCAGCGCTCGCTGAAGCTCCCCCCCACCTCATGTTACTTTTTAGAACGAAGGCTCAAGCAGAAGCCCGACTTTGAACTAACAAAGCCATCAACCGGCCAGGATTACACAAGGCCACCAAGCAAGAGCAACTGAAAGATACAAGGAAGCTAACATAGCAGTTTACAACGCAACACACACTACTGCACACATAGAAATACACATGAAAAACCTACAAGTATATAAGGGCGAAGCTTGGGAAGCCTCTGCTTGGACTCGCAGCCGACGAGCGCTCTCCTACCTCGGCACCACTCACCCGGAGAACCAGAAAAACCCAAGGCGGCGCCTCCAAGGAGAGAACGACGTGCAGGACGCCGCCACCGCCCAACTCGAGACGAGTTTCGGGCTTTCACCCGGGATCTGGGACGGGGATGGATACGGGAGACCTCAGCGGTGTCTCGAAGGAGAAAAGGCGATGCGCGCACGCACCCTCACCGCCGTGGTCGGAGATCCGACCAAGGGTTTCCCCCGGACTCGAGATGTGCCACCAGCACCCCGCCAGCACCGGAACTGGCAGCGAACATTGCAGATCGGACACAGCCGGAGGGGAAGAGTGAGCAGAGGAGGAGGATTAGCTCGACCTTCAGATCTGGAGCGGAAAGGCCGCGCCACGACCACCACCCGTCGGATCCGCGCCGCCCGAGCAGCCGAGGACGCCGGCCGTCACATCCCGCGCACGCCACCTGTCGCAGAGGCTGTGCCGCCTCGCCGTCCGGGGCCGCCGCCCCGGTGTCCGGGGTCCTTCGCGCAGAGACGAAGCGACGAGAGGCCTCGCCGCCACCTTCATCGGCGGCCGCTGGGGCTTGCCAGGCATCCTTCAGGTGGCGGCGAGGGAAGGAGATGTAGGATGGGGTGGCGGCGGCGGGAGGAAACCCTAGTCGCCCCGGGGTCGCCCGCTGGGGACGACACGGGAGCCGCGCGGGGGAGGGGGGGGGACCCCACCTCGCGTTATACTGGGCTGGCCCGTTAAGCGCGCGCAGTACCGCGCACACGTCGCCGACACAGTAGACTAGCACAGTTGGTTAAAGAGCAGCGCATATATTAAAGAACTAAACCTGACTTGTGCACTGTAGCAAACAGGAACCAATTACTGCAGTGAACCCAAAATTACTTGTTGTATTGATTTGTTTTAAAGTATACTTTCTTTGAATGTGTCTCTTTAAAAAAAGTGCGCATATTTTTTGAATTCATGAAAAAAATAGAGACAAGAACATTTTTCGAATATGTGATTTTTTTTTGAAAAGTCAGAAATTGTTTTTGTGATAACGTGAACAATTTTTTGAATCTGTGAACAAATTATGAAATTCCGAACATATTTGAAACCGTGTGAACAAATTATGAAATTCCAAAGAAATTTGTAACCGCGAACATTTTTTGAATTTGTGAACAAATTATGAAATTCCAAACAAATTTGAAACCACAAACTATTTTTGAATTTGTGAACAATTTTTTTAAAAAATGGAACATTTCGTGATATTCTGAACAAAAATTCAAACAGCGAACATTTTTTGAATTGGTGAACAAAAAAATTAAAAATGGAAAATTTCGTGAACGTATGAAACAAAAGTTTATAACCACAAACATTTTCTAAAATTCTTGAACATTTTTAAAATTTCTATCCAAATTTTGAAAAGTGAACTTTTTTCGAAAATGCGAATAATTTTTTGAAAAAACACGAACAATTTTCGAAAAATGGGAACAAATGTGAAATTCCAGTACTATTTTGAAAATTTGAACAAATTTGAAAACGTGAACATTTTTGAAAATCATGAGAAAATTTTGTAAAATGGGAACAAATGTGAAATTCCAAAAATTTATGAAAATTTGAACAAAATTGAAAACGCAAACATTTTCTGAAAATCACAAACAAAATTTGAAACACCGAAAACATTTTGAAACAAAAACAATTTTTGTACATTTTTTGAAAAGAACGAAATGTTATTTGAAACCTGAACAAAAAAAATCAAACATTTTTTATAAAAAGCCGAATAAAGTATTGAATATATTGAACTTTTTTGAAATTGCGATATTTATAAAACAAAAATAAAATAAAGAAAGAAACAGGAAAACGAAAAATGAAAAATCGTGAAAGAAAGGAACATATAATAGCGGACCTCTTTGCACTTATAGGACACTAGTGTTGTTAAGGTCGAGTGGCTAGACTCGCATCTCTGGAAGTGTGAGGTTTGAGGTTCGAGTGCTTCCCCTCTTCATTTTTTTTAGCGATTTTCTCTGTAGGATGCATCCGGCATGGGCCGGCCCATGAACGGTCGATGGGTGTGCGGCAGGTCGACATTTTGTCGCAAAATGCGGCGAATAGGGAATTCCCTCCTAGTCAGCGCCTTCAGCGCCAACTAGGAGTTCCGGCGTCCACGCTACCGCGCTATTGGGCCGGCCCAAAACAGGTAAGCGCCCAACAGGAAAATAGAAAAGAAAAAGTTGGGGCAAGCGAGGAGACTAGAACCGACGATCCTGTCTTGTGTTACAGCGCTCTAACCACGAGACCATTAAGGTAGATGTTGTAGGTTAGATCATTTTATGTGGTTTCTAGTTTCTTCTTTCCTTTTTCGTTTTTCCCTTTTCCTTTTTTCTTTTTTTCTTTTTTCTTTTTTATTCTGCCTTATATGATGATTTTTTTCAAATTCGCAAATCTATGAACTTTTTTATTTTTTGATGAAATTTGACAAAGTTCACATATTTTTTAAAAAGTTCATCGGATTAGAAAAAAGTTCATAAAATTGAAAAATAACTTCATTGGATCTGAAAAAAGTTCATGGGATTTGAAAAAAAGTTCATCAATTTTGGAAAAAAAATCGTCAAACTTGAAAAAACTTCATCGAATTTGATAAAAAGTTCATCAAAATTGGGAAAAGTTCATAGTATTTGAAAAAAAGTTTATTACATTTGAAAAAAATCATCGATTTTGAGAAAAGGTAAATTTGGAAAAAGTTCATCGATTTTTTAATTAAAAACAAAAAAAAGCAAAATCATTGATTTTAAAAACAAATAAAAGAAAAGGAAAAATAGAAACGCAAATAAAAACCGCCCCGGAATGACCACGAACCGGGAAAACCCCCGGCTTGAGAAGCTTGTGGAAGCTTCCCAAAACCGGAGGATTCCCGCGAATGAAGAGAACAAGTAGTGTGCAAACAATCTAAAGATCACTTCTGGTTCGATGACGTGGTGGTTTACGTGCTTGGAGATGAATTAACTGATCGCGGGTTTGGCTCCGGCTGCGCATCTCTTTTTGTACGTTTTGACGAGAATAAGCAGACATATATGGGCCGGCCCAGCTCGCCAGCGGAGGGGTCGCGCTGCAGGCGCCCGTTTGCGAATGGGCACTTAAGCGCTAAACAGGATTCGCCTTAGATCCCTGGTCGCCCTAAGGGTACACACATGATCGTGTTAAACAAGATGGGCGCGCTGTACTTGAGGTATAAAATAGCTGGGCGTGCCCTATTTTTCGTTTCTTTCTCAATTTCCTTCTACATTATTCTTTTTTATTCCTTTTTCCGATTTTTTGTTCTTTTTCTTTTTTCTTCCTCATTTGTTTTCATTGTTTTTTGTATTTGTTTCTTCGGTTTTAACTTTTCCCCATTCTTCTCATTTTTATTTTTCTTTGTTTTTCTTCATTTTTTGTTCCGGTTTGGGGGGGGGGGGGTCTTTTTTCTTCTCCAACTTTTCTTTTTTCTTTTGTGTTTTCTCATGTTGGTTTTTGTTTCACTCTATATTTTTTACATGTGAAAAACATTTTTTGTATACACGTTCAACACTGTCCAAACGCTAATTCAACATTTTTTTTAAATACATGCTCAATATCTTAGTAGTATTCAACATTTTTATAAAACACTTGATCAACATTTTAAATACATTTTCAAATACCCGTTCAACATTTTTCATATACCCGTTCAACATTTTTAATACCTATTTCAACATTTTTTTCAAATACCTGTTCAATATTTTTAATACTTATTCCAGACTTTTTAAACACTTGTTCAATGTTTTTCAAATTTTCGTTCAACATATTTCATATACCCGTTCAACATTTTTAATACCTATTCAACATCGGTCAAATACTTGTTCAAC
This sequence comes from Triticum aestivum, assembly GCF_018294505.1. Classification (NCBI taxonomy): domain Eukaryota; kingdom Viridiplantae; phylum Streptophyta; class Magnoliopsida; order Poales; family Poaceae; genus Triticum; species Triticum aestivum. Next base: position 231,468,887 of record NC_057813.1, on the reverse strand, counting down.
ATTTTTAATACTTATTCAATAATTTAAAATACTTGTTTAACATTTTTCATATACTCGTTCAACATTTTTAATACCTATTTCAACATTATTTTTAAATACTTCTTCAACATTTTTAATACTTATTTGAGACTTTTAAACACTTGTTCAACATTTTTCAAATTCTTGTTCAACATTTTCAAATAGTTTTCAATATATTTCATATACTCGCTCATCATGTTTTAATACCTATTCAACATTTGTCAAATACTTGTTCTACATTTTTAATACTTATTCAATATTTTTAAAATACCTGTTCAACATTTATGAAATATTTGTTCAACATTTTTTAATACATATTCAAAATTTTCAAACAAGTGTTCAACATTTTTAATACTTATTCAAAATAAGTTCAAATATTTGTTCAACATTTTTTAGTACTTATCAACAATGTTTCAAATACTTATTCAACATTTTTCAAATGTGTTTTCGAAGAGTGTTTTTTGTTGCATGGATGAAAAAATAGTTCATGAAGTGAATATTCTACAACCAACATAGTTCATGTTCTCTGGATCTATTGCTAGAGCACGTTCCAAGCACTAGCTGGGATCGCTAGCAGCAGCAGCTCTTAGTGAAGTGGCCAGGGTTCGAATCCTAAAACAGGATTTTGAATTTATTGGTTTTTATGCCTTTACGATGTATAAAACATCGCGGGCCGGCCCATCTTGGGCACCTCACCGACGCGAGGGTTCCCCTGCGATCGCGTAACGCGCCAAATAGGATCGCCCAACTTATAAGAGGGAGCAACTAACAAAGGAGTACTCCTTCGGGAGCCCCCACAAGATCAGTCGCCGCCAATTGTTCGGCTCTGAGTGCTCCCATCGATTTATTCCGCACGTGTTTTTGGCTTTTTAGATGTTTTTATTTCCTTTTTTGGTTTTTCGTTTTTTCACCGGTCTTACTTTGGTTTTGGACCAAAAAAATTGCATGAAAAATGCATTTTTTTGCTTCCGTGAGAGACATGTATTTACTTCCGCGACTTGCCTCTCGGAAACAACAAAAAACATGTTTTTTTTTCTTCCACGAGAGGCACAATATGCCTCTCGAAAAAGAAAAAAACGCATTTCTTCCTTCCACGAGAGGCACGACCGTGCCTCTCGAAAACGGAAAAAAATGCGTTTATTTTTGTCTTCCGCGAGAGGCACGCCCGTTCCTCTCGGAAACGGAAAAAACACGTTTCCTTTTTTCTTTCTTTCGCGAGAGGCATAGATTTGTTTTCGTGAGAGGCACAACCTTGTCTCTCAGAAACAAAAAAACACGTGTTTTTCCTTCCACCAGAGGCATGGTCGCGCCTCTCGGAAACAAAAAACAAACACGTTTATTTTTTTTCTTTCGCGAGAGGCACGGTCGTGCCTCTCGGAAATGAAAAAAAGAACACGTTTTTTTCCTTCCATGAGAGGCACATATTTGCTTTCACGAGAGGCACGGTCGCGCCTCTCGAAAACGGAAAAAATGCGTTTTCTTTCTTTTTCCTTCCATGAAGGCACGGGTTTACTTCTCGTGGGGATTTGCTTCCGTGAGAGACACAGTCGTGCCTATTTTGGGAAAGTAAAAAAAGTGCTCCCGGTTTGGTTTTTCGTTCATTTTTTTGTGAAAAAATAGTTCGTCAAAACATATCAACACGGATCTAGTTTTGAAGATCTCGACGCGAGGAATCTAACGGTGAAAATGGTTCGAGATTTAGACGTTTTGAAAAAACAAATCTATGAAAAAAAGGAAAAACTCCTTCACTTGTCGCAACCTGGAGAGGCGGAACTAACAAGAGCGGTCCTTAATTAGTGATCTCGCTTATAAGCAGTAAGGCAAATCCTTTCTCATGGATGATAGGGCGATAGAACTTCGTGTGTAGCTTCTCCAAACTGAGAGAGAGAGGGAGGGAGGGAGAGAGAGAGAGATGTGTCTATATGGTTGTATTTTCAAATATACCATGTCTCCAATTACAAATTGTCTCTCTTTTCTTTTCTTGTTTGCAATGTGCTTTATTCTTTCTTGAGATTTGATTAAGTTTTATTGACTTGCTGAGAAATGGTTGCTCTGTCTACTGTAGTTTCTTCAGTTTGCTCCCCAGAGTGATATGGTAAATTGAGTTCTCCAATGAGAGGTGGGGAAAAATTATACAATGCCTGGAAGTGTCATCTTGAGTGATGACGAAAACTTGTGTTGTACCACCACTCTGCTACAGATAACCACGAGTGCCACTTGGTGGGCTGAGAGGAGCATACTTCTGTTGCATGCCTCGTACATGTTGCTTCACAATTTGGTATGGCCACGGCCGTCTGGTAGGAGCTTGCTTTGCTCGCCGATATCATCCAGAGGCTGCAAGGAGGAGGGAGGAGGAGGAAGTGGTCAGGACTGATGTCGACTAGTGTCTCCACCCATGTGCCCCCCCGCCCCCCCCTAAGGATGACACAGACATTAACTAATTGCTAATGAACGATATGGCTATATGCCCCCTACGTCATAATTAGACAAGAATGGAATAAATCTAAGAAAATAATTATTTTTGCTGCAGTGTGGCCAACCCACATCTAATATCAATATCGTGGCTGATATTTCTTAGTTGCATGAGAATAATTTGCACGTAAGTTGACAGGGGAGGCGTCGAGACGGGGACGTCGCGACATCGTCAACGAGGGCTCATAAGGTTAGGAAAACGCGACTTGCTGCAATGTCGTCATGGAGGGAGAGGCAGGAATACCCCATTGATGTGTGTGTGTGTGGGTGGGAGGGGGGGGGGGGGGGGGGGCAAATGAAAAGTTAGGACGTTTTCAGGCAGCTGGCCTACATAGAGTCCCATATAAAACGTGATGTCATAAACCGCTGCGCAATCGACTCGTAGTAACATTGTGTCAGTCATCGAGTTGACGCTATGTTACTCCGATTGATCTTTTTTTTGTTACATCAGCAATTAAACTACAGAAAGGATTATGAATTCATATCACGCTTCCTGCAACAAAAATAAATAAATTATGTCACGCTTCTCTAGATGCCATAAAATCGCACGCTGGCTTTGAAGCGACGAAAAAAACCGAATGCATATGTTGGCAGCATGCGATAATGTTCCTCTTGGCGTTTCATTCCATCTTTGGTTCTTTCAATCGTTGTCTCGTGGCAAGGACGCGCAAGTGGCACCAACGGAACAAAACCAGCCTGCGTGCCTGCCGTATCTCATAATTGGCCACAATCTTGGCCCATACCTTCTTTCCGTGTGAATGATATCCCCATTCCGTGGAGTTTTGCTAAATACGAGGGAATTGTGTGCGTACGTTCGAGTGTTGTGTGGGTTTGTTAGCATATGTTTTTTTAGAGAGAGAAGTTTGTCTTTTTGGGAGTAAAATTAGCATCCGCAGGCCTCCCAAATCTCTCGTGTAGCAATACCGTGGGCCACGCTTCGGCCACCCAACGTGACGTGACCTTTTTTCGGCGCAAGGACGCGCACGGTCTGGCCCATGCTGGCCCAAAAACGTGAGGCTCGCAAACGCTACGGATAACGACTTTCCCAACAAGCACGGAGGATCAAATGGGAATGATGATGCAGATCTAACAGCTTTGGGCAGGAGCGAGGAAAATATCTTCAGCCGAACACTCTTTTTCTAGAGCCAACCGCTTTCCAGCAAAAATGTGAGGCTCGTAGATAGTGTCGACCACGCCGCTTTCCCGACAACTACGTACGGGGTGATCAAACGACAATAATGCGCACACGGTGGTAACCTTTGCGATAAATTCTCGTTGTCACGAAGTCTCTTGACGGACGAAGAAAAAATATACTCCTCTATACTAGTAGTAGTATTAAAACTGACACTCTTTATTTACCGCTTGAGAGTGAAGGGCGCCTCCTGTAAAAACTGTTGGAGTGAGGTTCTACTCTGAGCATCCACGCACGCGAGAAATTCAGCGAGAAGATGCCAAAGCAAGAATGAAAAGCGACGCCCCAACTTGCGAACTGTGGTCACTTTCCTCCGGAAACGGCTGAGTCACGGCCTGCTCATAGGCTCCGAGCAGCTCACGTGCCGCCTACATGCAAGCGAGGGACCAACGCATATTCACGTTGGGCGCCGAGACGCCCCGCTGAATCGAGATTGTTTTTCTGCGGAGAAGCGAGGGTCTGAGCCAGGACGAAAGAGGCCGGAGATTAACGTTGTTTTCCCTGGCTCACTCCTTGAGCAGTGCGTCGGCCCTGTCTTTGCCCCAGCCTGCCCTGCTTTCCTCTTCGGGAACCGTTCTTTGTTTCTAGTTGTTCGCTCGATGGAGGTCATTTCCTTTTCCTTCTTGCTCTCGCAAGTCTCGCTTGATTTCGTGGCTTGATGAAATGCTGGCCAGATTCAGAGAGACGGCACGATCGATGATGCACGTACGAGAGGTGTCTGACCCCTGCGCCTGCGCGTGTTAACTAAACTTGGGCGATAGCGCTAGCTCCTGCAACTGGTCAGCGTGTACATTTGAAGGACACAGTCTCTTTTTACAGGAGCCCAATGACTGCATGTATGTATATATGTATATGTATGTACGCAAGACGTATAAAGCCACTCCAGTAGTCTTCATAGTACGAAAGCTCATGTAAACAGGGTTTTTTTCTTTGCGGGAATGTGGCAATTCTCTGCAATAGAGGGAATTTGGCAAGTTAAAGCCCCTCACGGGAGGTAACAACCCTACGGTGTGTACTCCGAGGAGTTTGTTCTCTGTGTATAGATGCTAGATTACAAACGTTACGAACCCTTGCCTAGGTGGAGAGTGGGTTATGTAGAGTCCACCACCCCTCCCTCTCCTATGTTACAAGGGGTATTGTTTCAGTAATTACTCCTGTCCACTAAAGTAACAAGCGCTTTAATTCTATGGCAAAACACCTTCACCATAGTGGCATCGCTCCAGTTGCTTATTCTGACCGTTCCGCTCCTTTCATCCAAGTGATGATCTAGTTAAGTGACCGTTCCATATTTGTCCGAGTGAGGTGGTGTCGTCAAATCGTCCGACTGTGGCCATTGTTCCATGGAATCTCTATAAGGGCATCTCTAAGACGAACCCTCAAATCATGCGCATCCGCCTAGACCGCGGAAGCGATTCAATGCGGACCTGTATTGATCCGTCGAGTGGTCTGAACATACTTTTTTCCGTAAATCTGAGACAAATGTGAGGAGCTTCGCGAGAACCCGAACATGCATATAACGAACCAAAAGCCGTCATGTACTCTCTCCTCTCCGTCCGGATGACGAAAGGCCGCTGGCTGTTGTGTTTAGTAGAAGCGTTTTGGCGGAAGGCGATTGTTAGCATGGTTCGTTTGGCGGAAGGCTAGCTGCATGTTTTTTTTATGTTCATTACTTGCCTAATCTAGTAATAATACTAATATGGACGCACGTTTTGGTGGAAGGTGTGCGCAGGCGGAAGCTAGCCTAATCTGTTACTCCCTCCGTTCGGAATTACTTGTCGCAGAAATGAATGTATCTAGACGAATTACTTGTCGCAGAAATGAATGTATCTAGACGTATTTTAGTTCTAGATACATCCATTTTTGAGACAAGTAATTCCGAACGGAGGGAGTAGTAATTAGAGTTCGGCGGAAGGTGTGTCATGTGTTTTTCTTTTAAAGGAGGATAACCCCGGCCTATGCATGAGGATGATGCATGTAGCCATATATGATTAGTAGAGCAAAATCCAGTAGCCGAACACCATCGATCCGGAAAAAAGTGAAAACAAACTCGGAGGCCATATACCTCGTGACAGTAACTCTCCAGATAACCACTAATCCTACTATATAAGACACAATGTAAACAAAAAATACACAACTCCTAGGCTACCCCTTCAAGAAGGAATCACCGCACGTGCGCCGATGATGGTGAGTCCACCACAAGGTTGAACTTCGGATTCTCTGTTAGGGAACGTAGCATGCAATTTTAAAAAAAACTACGCTCACACAAGATCTATCTAGGAGATGCATAACAACGAGAGGGGGAGAGTGTGTCTACATACCCTTGTAGACCAAAAGCGGAAACGTTTGACAACGCGGTCGATGTAGTCGAACTTCTTCTCGTTCCGTCCGATCAAGCACCGAACGTACGACACCTCTGAGTTCTGCACACGTTCAGCTCGATGACGTCCCTCGAACTCTTGATCCAGCAAAGTGTCGAGAAGTAGATGAGTTCCGCCAACACGATGGCGTGATGATGGTGATGGTGAAGTGATCCGCGCAGGGTTTCGTCTAAGCACTACAAGAATATGAGCGAGGGTGTAATCTGTGGAGGGAGGCGTTGCACACGGCTAACAGATGTTGTTGTGTGTTCTAGGCGCCCCCTTCCCATGTATATATAGGTGGGAGGAAGGGAGAAGCAGCCTTAGGGGCGCCCCAAGTAGGAGGGATCCTACTTGGGCTCTTGCCCTAGGCCGGCGCCCCCCTTTCCTTCTTTTGGCGATGAGGGGAAGGAAGGAGGAGGTGCCCCCCTTTCCTTTCTCCCACCAAGGGGAAAAGGCAGGAGGAGGTGACACACTTCCTTCGCTTTCTCCAGGGCCTGCGGCCAGGGAAAGGGGCGCACCAGCCCCTTGTGTGCTGGTATGTCCCTCCCTGGCCCATTAAGCCCATATCTTTGCCGGTTTTGCCCGAAACTCCTTTCCGATGACCCGATGTCCGAATACTATCGTCCTATATATATCAACCTTTACTTTTTGACCATTTTGAGACTCCTCGTCATGTCCGTGATCTCGTCTGGGACTCCAAACAACATTAGGTCACCATATCACATAACTCATATAATACAATATCGTCAATCGAACGTTAAGCGTGCGGACCCTATGGGTTCGAGAACTATGTAGACATGACCGAGACACCTCTCCGATCAACCTTCTATCGTCATACTACTTTCCAAATTGAGAGAAGGTACAATAACCTCATCAAGTTCTACTTTCGTCCCACTCACTTTTTTCGAGAGAAACTCCTTCTCTAGAAAGGCTCCATTCTTGGCAACAAAGATCTTGCCTTCGGATCTGTGGTAGAAGGTGTACCCAATTGTTTCCTTGGGGTATCCTATTAAGACACACTTCTCTGATTTGGCTTCGATCTTATCAGGCTGAAGCCTTTTGACATAAGCATCGCATCCTCAAACTTTAAGAACCGACAACTTAGGTTTATTGTCAAATCACAGTTCATACGGTGTCATCTCAACGGATTTTGATGGTGCCCTGTTTAACGTGAATGAAGTTGCCTCTAATGCATAACACCAAAAAGATAGTGGTAAATCGGTAATAGACATCATATATCGCATCATATCCAATAAAGTACGGTTACGATGTTCGAACACACCATTACACTATGGTGTTCCAGGTGGTGTGAGTTGTGAAACTATTCCATATTGTTTTAAATGAAGGCCAAACTCATAACTCAAATATTCGCCTCCGCGATCAGACCGTAGAAACTTTATTTTCTTGTTATGATGATTCTCCACTTCTCTCTGAAATTCTTTAAACTTTTCAAATGTTTCAGACTTGTGTTTCATGAAGTAGATATACCCATATCTTATCAAATCATTAAATAATGATACCCGCCGCGTGCATCAACAATCATCGGCCCGCATATATCGGTATGTATTATTTCCAATAAGTCGTTGGCTCGCTCCATTGTTCTGGAGAACGGAGTTTTAGTCATCTTGCCCATGAGGCACAGTTCGCAAGTATCAAATGATTCATAATCAAGTGATTCCAAAAGCCCATCAGCATGGAGTTTCTTCATGCGCTTTACACCAATATAACCTAAACGGCAGTGCCACAAGTATGTTGCACTATCATTATCAACTTTGCATCTTTTGGCATCAATATTATGAATATGTGTATCACTACGATCGAGATTCAATAAACCATTAACATTTGGTGTATGACCATAGAAGGTTTTATTCATGTAAACAGAATAGCAATTATTCTCTGTCTTAAATAATTAAAAGTATTGCAATAAACACGATCCTATCTTGTTCATGCTCAACGCAAACACCAAATAACATTTATTTAGGTTCAACACTAATCCCGAAAGTATAGGAGTGCGTGATGATGATCATATAAATCTTGGAACCACTTCCAACACACATCATCACTTCACCCTCAACTAGTCTCCATTTATTCTGCAACTCATGTTTCGAGTTACTAATCTTAGCAACCAAACAGGTATCAAATCCCAGGGGCTACTATGAGCACTAGTAAGGTACACATCAATAACATGTATATCAAATATACCTTTGTTCACTTTGCCATCCTTCTTATCCGCCAAATATTTGGGGTAGTTTCGCTTCGAGTGACCATTTCCTTTGAAGTAGAAGCCGTAAAGGGTTAGTGTATTTTTTAGGATTAGATGAATTTGTGTCTTATAATGTAATTGTAGAACTGTTGGGGAACATAGTAATTTCAAAAAAATTCCTACGCACACATAAGATCATGGTGATGCATATCAACGAGAGGGGAGAGTGTTATCCAGGTACCCTCGTAGACCGAAAGCGGAAGCATTAGCACACCACGGTTGATGTAGTCGTACGTCTTCACGATCCGAGCGATCAAGTACCGAATGTACGACACCTCCGAGTTCAGCACACGTTCAGCTCGATGACGTCCCATGAACTCTGATCCAGCAGAGCTTTGCGGTAGAGTTCCATCAGCACGACGGCGTGTTGATGGTGTTGATGATTCTACCGACGCAGGGCTTCGCCTAAGCACCGCTACGATATTACCGATGTGGAATATGGTGGAGGGGGGGGGGGAGGGCACCGCACACGGCTAAGAGATCAAGAGATCAATTGTTGTGTCTAGAGGTGCCCCCTTGGCCCCGTATATAAAGGACCAGGGGAAGGGGCGGCCGACCAGGAGGAGGGCGCTCCAGGGAGGAGTCCTACTCCCACCGGGAGTAGGACTCCCTCTTTTCCTAGTTGGAGTAGGAGGGGAAAGGAAGGGAAGGAGAGAGGAGGAAGGAAAGGGGGCGCCGTCCCCCCCTCCTTGTCCAATTCGTACTAGAGGGGGAGGGGCAGGCGGCCAGCCCATGTGTTTTGGTTTTCGGTTTGCGTTTTTTCTCGCCCATGAGCGAGATGGCCGAAATTCGGCCATTTTAAAATTTTTGGTAAAATCTCGGACGAAATTACAAAACCAAAATTTGACTAAAAATTGGCCAAAATTCGGCCAATTTTTTTGAAATCATGCAGAGCAAAAGTACAACAGTCGAACAACACAGAGGAGTACGTATATACGTTTACCAAACTAGCTTTGGGGATTGCAAACTCCAAAAGAAAAGATTGAAACAAGGATACAGAGAGGTGCTCCAGAGTTGAGGAGTTCCCGATGGATTTAGCCGCAGCCCGCAGCCGGCAGAGGTCAGCAGCAGGGGCCGGGTCGTAGGAACGGCGCGACTGGGGCAGGAGCGGCTTGCTCGAGCGGGGAGGCAAGCGCCAACGAGTGGAGGAGCCGCGTACGGGCGCATCGCCGCCGCCGCAAACACAGGGGCCGCAGGGGGATCGTGATTTGTTTAGGGTTCAGGAGTTCGCATTGATGCTTTTAACTCAGGCAAACCGTGGGAAGGCCTAGAAGTTGGATTGGGCCAGAAAAGAGTTCAAACTGGGCCCAAATTTTTGGCCGGCACAGACATTTACCGGGCCTAGGCGAGATGACCGAAATTCGGCCAAAAATTGTTTTTTTTGACCGAAAATCAAAACACAGGCCAGCCCTAGCCGCCCCTCCTCTTCTCCACTAAGGCCCATCTTGGCCCATTAAGCTCCCCGGGGGGGTTCCAGTAACGCCCCGGTACTCCGGTATATCTCTGAAACTCCTCGAAACCATTCCGGTGTCCGAACATAGTCGTCCAATATACCAATCTTCACGTCTCGATCATTTCGAGACTCCTCGTCATGTTCGTGATCATATCCGGGACTCCGAACTACCTTCGGTACATCAAAACACAAAACTCATAATACCGATCGTCATCGAACTTTAAGTGTGCGGACCCCACGGGTTCGAGAACTATGTAGACATGACCTAGACACGTCTACGGTCAATAACCAATAGCGGAACCTGGATGCTCAGATTGGCTCCTACATATTCTATGAAGATCTTTATCGATCAAACCGCGTAACAACATACATTGTTCCCTTTGTCATCGGTATGTTACTTGCCCGAGATTCGATCGTCGGTATCTCAATACCTAGTTCAATCTCGTTACCGGCAAGTCTCTTTACTCGTTCCGTAATGCATCACCCCGCAACTAACTCATTAGCTACATTGCTTGCAAGGCTTATAGTGATGTGCATTACTGAGAGGGCCCAGAGATACCTCTTCGACAATCGGAGTGACAAATCCTAATCTCGAAATACGCCAACTCAACATGTACCTTTGAAGACACATGTAGAGCTCCTTTATAATCACCCAGTTACGTTGTGAAGGTTGGTAGCACACAAAGTGTTCCTCCGATAAACGGGAGTTGCATAATCTCATAGTCATAGGAACATGTATAAGTCATGAAGAAAGCAAGAGCAACATACTAAACAATCAATTGCTAAGCTAACAGAATGGGTCAAGTCAATCACATCATTCTCCTAATGATGTGATCCCGTTAATCAAATGACAACTCATGTCTATGGCTAGGAAACACAACCATCTTTGATCAACGAGCTAGTCAAGTAGAGGTATACTAGTGACACTATGTTTGTCTATGTATTCACACATGTATTATGTTTCCGGTTAATACAATTCTAGCATGAATAATAAACGTTTATCATGATATAAGGAAATAAATAATAACTTTATTATTGCCTCTAGGGCATATTTCCTTCAATCCCCCACTTGCACTAGAGTCAATAATCTAGATTACACAGTAATGATTCTAACACCCATGGAGCCTTGGTGTTGATCATGTTTTGCTCGTGGAAGAGGCTTAGTCAATGGGTCTGCAACATTCAGATCTGTATGTATCTTGCAAATCTCTATGTCTCCCACCTGGACTTGGTCCTGGATAGAATTGAAGCGTCTCTTGATGTGCTTGGTTCTCTTGTGAAATCTGGATTCCTTTGCCAAGGCAATTGCACCAGTATTGTCACAAAAGATTTTCATTGGATCCGATGCACTAGGTATGGCACCTAGATTGGACATGAACTCCTTCATGGAAACTCCTTCATTTGCTGCTTCCGAAGCAGCTATGTACTCCACTTCACACGTAGATCCCGCCACGACGCTTTGTTTAGAACTGCACCAACTGACAGCTCCACCGTTCAATATAAACACGTATCCGATTTGCGATTTAGAATCGTCCGGATCAGTGTCAAAGCTTGCATCGACGTAACCATTTACGACTAGCTCTTTGTCACCTCCATAAATGAGAAACATATCCTTAGTCCTTTTCAGGTACTTCAGGATGTTCTTGACCGCTGTCCAGTGATCCACTCCTGGATTACTTTGGTACCTCCCTGCTAAGCTAATAGCAAGGCACACATCAGGTCTGGTACACAGCATTGCATACATGATAGAGCCTATGGCTGAAGCATAGGGAACATCTTTCGGTTTCTCTCTATCTTCTGCAGTGGTCGGGCATTGAGTCTGACTCAACTTCACACCTTGTAATAAAGGCAAGAACCCTTTCTTTGCTTGATCCATTTTGAACTTTTTCAAAACTTTATCAAGGTATGTGCTTTGTGAAAGTCCAATTAAGCGTCTTGATCTATCTCTATAGATCTTGATGCCCAATATATAAGCAGCTTCACCGAGGTATTTCATTGAAAAACTTTTATTCAAGTATCCTTTTATGCTATCCAGAAATTCTATATCATTTCCAATCAACAATGTGTCGTCTACATATAATATAAGAAATGCTACAGAGCTCCCACTCACTTTCTTGTAAATACAGGCTTCTCCAAAAGTCTGTATAAAACCATATGCTTTGATCACACTATCAAAGTGTTTATTCCAACTCCGAGAGGCTTTTACCAGTCCATAAATGGATCGCTGGAGCTTGCACACTTTGTTAGCACCTTTTGGATCGACAAAACCTTCTGGTTGCATCATATACAACTCTTCTTCTAGAAATCCATTCAGGAATGCAATTTTGACATCCATTTGCCATATTTCATAATCATAAAATGCATCAATTGCTAACATGATTCGGACAGACTTAAGCATTGCTACGGGTGATAAAGTCTCATCGTAGTCAACCCTTTGAACTTGTCGAAAACCTTTCGCAACAAGTCGAGCTTTGTAGACGGTAACATTACCATCAACGTCAATCTTCTTCTTGAAGATCCATTTATTTTCGATGGCTTGCCGATCATCGTGCAAGTCAACCAAAGTCCATACTTTGTTCTCATACATAGATCCCATCTCAGATTTCATGGCCTCAAGCCATTTTGCGGAATCTGGGCTCATCAGCGCTTCCTCATAGTTTGTAGGTTCGCCATGGTCAAGTAACATGACCTCCAGAATAGGATTACCGTACCACTCTCGTGCGGATCTTACTCTGGTTGACCTACGAGGTTCGTTAGTAACTTGATCTGAAGTTTCATGATCAATATCATTAGCTTCCTCACTAATTGGTGTAGGCATCACAGGAACCGGTTTCTGTGATGAACTACTTTCCAATAAGGGAGCAGGTACAGTTACCTCATCAAGTTCTACATCCTCCCACTCACTTCTTTCGAGAGAAACTCCTTCTCTAGAAAGGATCCAAATTTAGCAACAAAAGTCTTGCCTTTGGATCTGTGATAGAAGGTGTACCCAATAGCCTCCTTTGGGTATCATATGAAGACACATTTCTCCGATTTGGGTTCGAGCTTATCAGGTTGAAGTTTTTTCACATAAGCATCGCAACCCCAAACTTTAAGAAATGACAACTTTGGTTTCTTGCCAAACCACAGTTCATAAGGCGTCGTCTCAACGGATTTTGGTGGTGCCCTATTTACCGTGAATGCAGCCGTCTCTAAAGCATAACCCCAAAACGATAGCGACAAATTAGTAAGAGACATCGTAGATCGCACCATATCTTAAAGTACGATTACGATGTTCGGACACACCATTACGTTGTCGTGTTCCGGGTGGCGTGAGTTGCAAAACTATTCCGTATTGTTTCAAATGTAGACCAAACTCGTAACTCAAATATTCTCCTCCATGATCAGATCGTAGAAACTTTATTTTCTTCTTATGATGATTTTCCACTTCACTCTGAAATTCTTTGAACTTTTCAAATGTTTCAGACTTATGTTTCATTAAGTAGATATACCCATATCTGCTTAAATCATCAGTGAAGGTGAGAAAATAATGATACCCGCTGCGAGCCTCAATATTCATTGGACCACATACATCAGTATGTATGATTTCCAATAAATCTATTGCTCGCTCCATAGTTCCGGAGAACGGCGTTTTAGTCATCTTGCCCATGAGGAATGGTTTGCAAGTACCAAGTAATTCCAAAAGTCCATCAGTATGGAGTTTCTTCATACGCTTTACACCAATATGACCTAAACGGTAGTGCCACAAATATGTTGCACTATCATTATCAACTCTGCATATTTTGGCTTCAACATTATGAATATGTGTATCACTACTATCGAGATTCAATAAAAATAGACCACTCTTCAAGGGTGCATCACCATAAAAGATATTACTCATATAAATAGAACAACCATTATTATCTGATTTAAATGAATAACCGTCTCGTATCAAACAAGATCCAGATATAATGTTCATGCTTAACGCTGGCACCAAATAACAATTATTCAGGTCTAAAACTAATCCCGAAGGTAGATGTAGAGGTAGCGTGCCGACCGCGATCACATCGACTTTGGAACCATTTCCCGCGCGCATCGTCACCTCGTCCTTAGCCAATCTTTGCTTAATCCGTAGTCCCTGTTTCGAGTTGCAAATATTAGCAACAGAACCATTATCAAATATCCAGGTGCTACTGCGAGCATTAGTAAGGCACACATCAATAACATGTATATCACATATACCTTTGTTCACTTTGCCATCCTTCTTATCCACCAAATACTTGGGGCAGTTCCGCTTCCAGTGACCAGTCCCTTTGCAGTAGGAGCACTCAGTCTCAGGCTTAGGTCCAGACTTGGGTTTCTTCTCTTGAGCGGCAACTTGCTTGCCGTTCTTCTTGAAGTTCCCCTTCTTCTTCCCATTACCCTTTTTCTTGAAACTGGTGGTCTTGTTGACCATCAACACTTGATGCTCCTTTTTGATTTGTACCTCCGCAGCTTTTAGCATTGCGAAGAGCTCGGGAATAGTCTTGTTCATCCCTTGCATATTATAGTTCATCACGAAGCTCTTATAGTTTGGTGGCAGTGACTGAAGAATTCTGTCAATGACACTATCATCAGGAAGATTAACTCCCAGTTGAATCAAGTGATTGTTATACCCAGACATTTCGAGTATATGTTCGCTGACAGAACTATTCTCCTCCATCTTGCAGCTATAGAACTTATTGGAGACATCATATCTCTCAATCCGGGCATTTGCTTGAAATATTAACTTCAACTCCTGGAACATCTCATATGCTCCATGACGTTAAAAACGTCGTTGAAGTCTCGGTTCTAAGCCGTAAAGCATGGCACACTGAACTATCAAGTAGTCACCAACTTTGCTTTGCCAGACGTTCTTAACGCCGTCAGTTGCATCTGCAGCAGGCCTGGCACCTAGCGGTGCTTCCAGGACGTAATTCTTCTGTGCAGCAATGAGGATAATCCTCAAGTTATGGACCCAGTCCGTGTAATTGCTACCATCATCTTTCAACTTAGCTTTCTCAAGGGACGCATTAAAATTTAATGTAATAACAGCACGGGCCATCTATCTACAACAACATAGACAAGCAAAAAATACTATCAGGTACTAAGTTCATGATAAATTAAAGTTCAATTAATCATAATACTTAAGAACTCCCACTTAGATAGACATCCCTCTAATCATCTAAGTGATCACGTGATCCAAATCAACTAAACCATGTCCGATCATCACGTGAGATGGAGTAGTTTTCAATGGTGAACATCACTATGTTGATCATATCTACTATATGATTCACGCTCGACCTTTCGGTCTCAGTGTTCCGAGGCCATATCTGTATATGCTAGGCTCGTCAAGTTTAACCTGACTATTCTGCATGTTTAAAACTGTCTTACACCCGTTGTATTTAAACGTAGAGCTTATCACACCCGATCATCACGTGGTGTCTCAGCACGAAGAACTTTCGCAACGGTGCATACTCAGGGAGAACACTTATACCTTGAAATTTAGTGAGAGATCATCTTATAATGCTAGCGTTAATCAAGCAAAATAAGCTGCATAAAGGATAAACATCACATGCAATCAATATAAGTGATATGATATGGCCATCATCATCTTGTGCTTGTGATCTCCATCTCCGAAGCAGCGTCGTGACCACCATCGTCACCGGCGCGACACCTTGATCTTCATCGTAGCATCGTTGTCGTCTCGCCAACTATTGCTTCTACGACTATCGCTACCGCTTAGTGATAAAGTAAAGCAATTACAGGGCGATTGCATTGCATACAATAAAGCGACAACCATATGGCTCCTGCCAGTTGCCGATAACTTTGTTACAAAACATGATCATCTCATACAATAAAATTTAGCATCATGTATTGACCATATCATATCACAACATGCCCTGCTAAAACAAGTTAAACGTCCTCTACTTTGTTGTTACAAGTTTTACATGGCTGCTACGGGCTGAGCAAGAACTGTTCTTACCTACGCATCAAAACCACAACGATAGTTCGTCAAGTTAGTGCTGTTTTAACCTTCTCAAGGACCGGGCGTAGCCACACTTGGTTCAACTAAAGTTGGAGAAACTGACACCCGCCAGCCACCTATGTGCAAAGCACGTCGGTAAAACCAGTCTCGCGTAAGCGTACGCGTAATGTCGGTCCAGGCCGCTTCATCCAACAATACCGCCGAACCAAAGTATGACATTGCTGGTAAGCAGTATGACTTGTATCGCCCATAACTCACTTGTGTTCTACTCGTGCATATAACATCTACGCAGAAAACCAGGCTCGGATGCTACTGTTCGGGAACGTAGTAATTTCAAAAAAAATTCCTACGCACATGCAAGATCTTGGTGATGCATAGCAATGAGAGGGGAGAGTGTTGTCCATGTACCCTCATAGACCGAAAGCGGAAGTGTTAGCAGAACGCGGTTGATGTAGTCGTACATCTTCACGATTCGACCCATCAAGTACCAAACGTACGGCACCTCCGAGTTCAGCACACGTTCAGCTCGATGACGTCCCACGAACTCCGATCCAGCAGAGCTTTGCGGGAGAGTTCTGTCAGCATGACGTCGTGTTGACGGTGTTGATGATGCTACCGATGCAGGGCTTCGCCTAAGCACCGCTACGATATTACCAAGATGGAATATGGTGGAGGGGGGCACCGCACACGGCTAAGAGATCAAGAGATCAATTGTTGTGTCTAGAGGTGCCCCCTGCCCACGTATATAAAGGAACAGGGGGAAGGGGCGGCCAGCCAGGAGGAGGGCACGCCAGGGAGGAGTCCTACTCCCACCGGGAGTAGGACTCCCTCTTTTCCTAGTTGGAGTAGGAGGGGGAAAGGAAGTGAAGGAGAGAGGAGGAAGGAAAGGGGCGCCGCCCCCCTCCTTGTCCAATTCGGACAAGAGGGGGAGGGGGCGCGCGGCCATCTCTAGCCGCCCCTCCTCTTCTCCACTAAGGCCCATCTTTGCCCATTAAGCTCCCCGGGGGGTTCCGACAACCCCCCGGTACTCCGGTATATGTCCGAAACTCCCCAAAACCATTCCGGTGTCCGAACATAGTCGTCCAATATATCAATCTTCACGTCTCGATCATTTTGAAACTCCTCGTAATGTCCGTGATCATATCCAGGACTCTGAACTACCTTCGGTACATCAAAACACAAAACTCATAATACCGATCGTCATCGAACTTTAAGCGTGCGGACCCCACGGGTTCGAGAACTGTGTAGACATGACCTAGACACGTCGACGGTCAATAACCAATAGCGGAACCTGGATGCTCATATTGGCTCCTACATATTCTATGAAGATCTTTATCGGTCAAACCGCGTAACAACATACGTTGTTCCCTTTGTCATCGGTATGTTACTTGCCTGAGATTCGATCGTCGGTATCTCAATACCTAGTTCAATCTTGTTACCGGCAAGTCTCTTTACTCGTTACGTAATGCATCATCCCGCAACTAACTCATTAGCTACATTTCTTGCAAGGCTTATAATGATGTGCATTACCGAGAGGGCCCAGAGATACCTCTCCGACAATCGGAGTGACAAATCCTAATCTTGAAATATGCCAACTCAACATGTACCTTTGAAGACACCTGTAGAGCTCCTTTATAATGACCCAGTTATGTTGTGATGTTTGGTAGCACACAAAGTGTTCCTCCGGTAAACGGGAGTTGCATAATCTCATAGTCATAGGAACATGTATAAGTCATGAAGAAAGCAATAGCAACATACTAAACGATCAAGTGCTAAGCTAACGGAATGGGTCAAGTCAATCACATCATTCTCCTAATGATGTGATCCCGTTAATCAAATGACAACTCATGTCTATGGCTAGGAAACACAACCATCTTTGATCAACGAGCTAGTCAAGTAGAGGCATACTAGTGACACTATGTTTGTCAATGTATTCACACATGTATTATGTTTCCGGTTAATACAATTCTGGCATGAATAATAAACATTTATCATGATATAAGGAAATAAATAATAACTTTATTATTGCCTCTAGGGCATATTTCCTTCAAGAACTACATACAAGGAAAACTAATTAGAAATTTTTTGATTCTCTAATTGTGTTTGTGTAGAGTGTAGACATGAAGATGAAGACAAATGAATCAATTCACATTTTTTATGCCAATTGGTTTAAGCTGGCAGCCATGTGATGCGAATGCAAATGATCTGCAACCAAGCCAAGAGAACTACCCTAATCCAACTGATCATTGTTTTAGGCAACATAAAGTGGATTAGGGGAAGCACCATCACAAGGAGCCACCATGGACCTAACGATGCATGACTTCCTTTATGCCTGCATGGTACGAACCCTCTCATCAACTTCAAATATTTTTAAAAAATAGTCTAACATGAATGATCATTAATTGATGGGCATGAAAATCAGATTGGAATCAATTATTTGTAGTACAGTGTACTAAATTTTGCTATATAAATTTAATAAAAAATCAAGTTGTTTTGTCAAAGATAGATAATTTGGTAGTCTTCTTCTAGTGTTTACATCAATGAAAACATGGTTTCAGTTTTGTCCTTTTACACCGCCTTAATATTTTTTGGCGGGGTCAAAGCTCATTAGTATGTATGAGCTCAAGTGAGGAACTCGCTCCCCCCACCTATACCAAATTCCTGGCTCTGTCCCTGCTCACGTGTCACCTACCGAGCCACATCGAACCCATTCTGTTGATGGAGGGGACATCCCATACCGCCACCAGCCTCAGAAGGCCGTCACCATCTCGAGATCCGGGCTCTGGGTCACCCACACAACCCCGGAGTCCGCAACCATTGATGAAGTGGGGCCGCTGAGGGTGTCCTGGATTAGGGGGTCCTCGGACAGCCGGACTATGTACTTGTCTCAGACTGTTGGACTATGAAGATACAAGATTGAAGACTTCGTCTCGTGTCCGGGTGGGACTCTCCTTTGCGTGAAAGGCAAGCTTGGCAATTCGGATATGTATATCTCCTTCTCTGTAACAGACTCTGTGTAACCCTAGCCCCCTCTGGTGTCTATATAAACCGGAGGGTTTAGTCCGTAGGACAACAACAATCAGAATCATAGGCTAGCTTCTAGTGTTTAGCCTCTATGATCTTGTGGTAGATCAACTCTTGTAATACTCATATCATCAAGATCAATCAAGCAGGAAGTAGGGTATTACCTCCATCGAGAGGGCCCGAACCTGGGTAAACATTGTGTCCCCCGCCTCCTGTTACCATTAGCCTTAGACACACAGTTTGGGACCCCCTACCCGAGATCCACTGGTTTTGACACCGACATTGGTGCTTTCATTGAGAGTTCCACTGTGTCGTCACGGTAAGGCTTGATGGCTCCTTCAATCATCCACCACGATGCGATCCAGGGTGAGGTTTTCCGCCTCGGATAGATCTTCGTGTTCGGCGGCTTCGCACTGCGGGCCAACTCGCTTGGCCATCTGGAGTAGATCGATAGCTACGCCCATGGCTGTCAGGTCAGGTTTGGAAACCTGAACTATACCGCCGACAGCCGTGGAGACTTGATCTTCGACGGATTTGAGCCCATGACAGGTGTGCCGAATAGTCACGATGAGCATGACTTAGATCTTCCATCGGACGGTGTTCAGGAGATCACACCTGTAGCTGCCCCGGCTCTTAATCCGGAGCACATCGCGCCATCCAAGGACGGGTGGATAGACCCTGCCACGGAGGCTGCACACTCAGCAGCGTTAGAGCCGAATATAGACTTCGCTTCCAATGAGGTTTGTGTCATCGAACCCTCGGACTCCACTCCGGCCATAGGCTTCGAACCGCGTACGCCCGTGCCTATCGAATTTTATTGGGCACCGATCATGGAGTTTACCTCCGCGGACATCTTTCAGCGCTCGCCCTTGGGCGACGAGCTAAATTCACTGAAATCTCTCTCCCTGTCAGGAGATGCTTGGCCGAACTATGTTCGGCTTGAGTGGGAAGCGGACGACGAAGAAATTCATTCCCCACTCACCACCCACTTAATAGCCACTGTCGACGACTTAACCGACTTGCTTGACTTCGACTCCAAAGACATCGACGGTATGGACGACGATGCAGGAGAAGAACAGGAACCACCACCCACAGGGCGCTGGACAGCCACCTCATCATATGACATATATATATATGGTGGACATGCCCAAAGAAGGCGATGGCGATGAGGCAATGGAGGATAATCCCCTTGAGAAGCAATCTAAGCACTGGCGTCATAGGCGCCGCTCTAAGCCCCGCCATAGCAAAAATAGCGATACCGGCACAAGAGACAATAGCACTCCGGATGGTGCCGAAGACGAAAACAATCCCGCCCAGTCAAGCTTCGAGCAAACCGGATGAGAGGATGGGCAAGCTAACCCTGAGAAACAGGCAATGGATGGAGACTCGGAAGATGACAATTACATGCCCCTCTTCGAAGACGAGGTGAGCCTCGGCGACAAAGAATTCATCATGCCTAAGGATCCCGTCGAGCAGGAGCGCTTCAAGCGCCGGCTTATAGCCACTACAAAAACCCTGAAGAAAAAGCAGCAGCAGCTTCAAGCTGATCAAGATCTGCTAACTGATAGATGGACCGAGGTCCTGGCAGCCGAGGAATACGGACTCAAGCCCCAACAAAAAGTTACCCAAAGTGCAGGTTGTTACCTCGATTCGAGGAGGAGGCCCTAGAGCCCACACTACCAGCGCAGGATGCGGCTGACCGGCCACCTCATGGCCGAGATAAAGCGGCATATCAGCCCGTACACCAGCCCGCACCCCGTCACCAAACAAGCAAAAACACGAAGGTCCGGGGGCACACGCATGACCTGCGAGACTTGTTGGAAAACAAAGCAGGACAGTCAAGGTTGATCTACGGATCACGGGGGCGCGCCCCAACGGGTGACGATCACCACACCGGATACACTAAATATAAATCCAGCCGGGCCGAATACAACCGACCGGACTCATTTGAACTGCGTCGTGATGTAGCCCGGCATAGAGGGGCCGCACACCCCCTATGCTTCACTGACGAAGTAATGAACCACGAGTTCCCAGAAGGGTTTACGCCCGTGAACATTGAATCATATGATGGGACAATAGACCCCGCGGTATGGATTGAAGATTTCCTTCTCCACATTCACATGGCCTGCAGCGATGATCTACATGCCATCAAGCACCTCCCATTAAAACTCAAGGGACCGGCTCGACATTGGCTAAATAGTTTTCCTGCAAACTCCATTGGAAGTTGGGAGAACCTGGAAGACGCATTCCTGGATAACTTCCAGGGCACTTATGTGCGACCACCGGATGCTGACGATTTAATTCACATTACCCAACAGCCCGGAGAGTCAGCCAGGAAATTCTGGACTCGGTTCCTAACTAAAAAGAACCAAATTGTCGATTGTCCGGATGCCGAAGCCCTAGCGGCCTTTAAGCATAACATCCACGACGAGTGGCTTGCCCGACACCTCGTCCAAGAGAAGCCGAAGTCCATGGCAGCTCTCACGACACTCATGACCAGCTTTTGCGCGGGCGAGGATAGCTGGTTGGCTCGTAGCAACAGCACATCAAGAAATCCTGGCACCTCAGATGCCAGAGATAGCAACGGCAAGCCCCGACGCAACAGACACAAGCGTCGCAACAATGGCGATAACGCCGAAGACACGACAGTCAATGCCGGATTCAGTGGCTCTAAGTCCGGTCAGCGGAAAAAGCCATTCAAAAGAAACAATCTGGGCCCGCCCAGGCTGGACCGCATACTCGATCGCTCATGTCAAATTCAAGGCACCCCCGATAAACCATCCAACCACACCAACAGAGAATGCTGGTTGTTCAAACAGGCCAGCAAGTTAAATGCCGAAAACAAGGAAAAGGGGCTGCATAGCGATGACGACGAGGAGCCCCGGCCGCCGAACACAGGAGGACAGAAGAAATTTTCTCCCCAAGTGAAAACGGTAAACATGATATACGCAACACATATTTCCAAGCGGGAATGGAAGCGTGCACTAAGGGACGTCTATGCAATGGAGCCAGTCGCCCCAAAGTTAAACCCATGGTCTTCTTGTCCGATCACTTTCGATCGCAGGGACCATCCGACCAGCATCCGTCATGGCGGTTCGGCCGTATTGGTCCTCGACCCCATCATTGACGGATTCCACCTTACAAGAGTCCTTATGGACGGTGGCAGCAGCCTGAACCTGCTCTATCAGGACACAGTGTGCAAAATGGGCATCGATCCCTCAAGGATCAAACCCACCAAAACCACCTTTAAAGGTGTCATACCAGGTGTAGAAGCCTGTTGCACAGGCTCAATCACACTGGAAGTGGTTTTCGGATCCCCGGATAACTACCGAAGCGAGGAATTAATCTTCGATATCGTCCCCTTCCGTAGTGGTTATCATGCACTACTAGGATGAACCACATTCGCTCGATTCAATGCGGTGCCAATGGAAACACAGAGCGCTCCCTCCGTACGGAGGAGCACACTGCGGCCCTCGCAGCAGAGGTACAGAGCAGCCTGGTTAGGCAGACCTCCAATTCGGCTATAAAGCCTCCGAACACCATTAAACGGGTCTGAATTACCCTGCAACAGGATCGTCTGGCACGCCCTGAGCTCGCCTAGCAATTCGGACTCCGCCCTAGTCCCAGTCAAGCGGTAAAATTCATGGCACGTGTACATAATTACGCACTTAAAATACCATGGGCACAGGCGGAGGCATGACTACAATGCGGTTCACAATGCGGCTCAACTGCCCCAGGACCCGTACACTTTCACCCTTTTCTTTCTTTCAGGTCCCTGTTTTCCAGAGGATCCTCCGGTAACCTGACTATTGGACCCATCACGGGATGGAAACACCAAGGAAGCAAGGAGCTTTGACGTACAAAGGAATCCCCAGGTGGTCTTTGATAACGATCGTTATACCTGTTTTACATACCCACACGCAGCTCACCTTTGGTCAGGACATGTCAAATAGTCCTATTTTGCTTATCGCACTACTTGTATATATACGCCTTGACGTATTACTCAAATAACAATGGAAAATAATGTACAACGTCAGCTTATTATTACATTTCTTTATCTTTTCCCTTGACAGCTTATCTATTACAAATTGCACTCGTACATTCTGGTACGTTTAGTCCGCCAAGGGCTTCAGTGTACCCCATAACACGGCAAGAAAAGTCCAAACACTTTTGACAGTGCGGCACCCCGAACTTATAGCATTATATGCATCAGCTCCGAATCATGTCTTGGGTCAATAGTTGCGTTTGCCTGGCTCCCATGTTTTGCTGCCTTACGTTCCGCTACATCGGCTAAGGTGGCACAGGGAGAACTACTGCGATTGTGTCCCGGTTCTTCTGGACGAGCACCTCATTAGAGAAAGCCGAAAACTGACTGTCATGATGCGGCAAGAGCTGGTCGCTGTTCGAGAGGTCTCAAATCCTTAAAGATTTTTTCCGCTTTGGGCGAGGAATCGGCCTTGTCCGATTTAGGCGTGTATAGCACCCCAAGTTCGGCCTTCCGAATACCAGGGGCTACGCCAAAATTTAAAATTATAGACTTCTATGGCTAAGTGAGAGTGATAAAGCTGTATAGTCCGATTGCCTTGTTCGTTGCGTTAAACACCTCCTTAAAGGACCAAAAATTTGGATAAAGAGTGTTTAGATTTATCCCGAACACCCCAGTACTAGTTACTTGGGGGCAGAAGCCGACGACTGGCCAACTCTCAAATTTTATAAACGGCCGCACATAAGGTAATATTTTAAATCAACAAGCGTTATATAGCGCACATGAACACGTTTTCATATTACAGGATCAAATGAGTACATTCATTCAAATATTACATCCTTAGCACATTCCTCCGCCACAAGGCGGGCGCCCTTCATGACACCGTCATAATACTTTTCGGGGTGGCGGTACTCCTTGCCCTTCGACGGCCCTGAGGGAGTCCTGGATTAGGGGGTATCCAGACAGCCGGACTATATACATTGTCCGGACTATTGAAGCATGAAGATACAAGACTCAAGACTTCGGCCCGTGTCCGGATGGAACTCTCCTTTGCGTAGAGGACAAGCTTGGCGATCCGGATATTGTGTTTCCTTCCTTGTAACGAACTCCATGTAAACCCTAGCCCTCTCCGGTGTCTATATAAACAAAAGAGGTTGGTCCTTAGAAGGTCGATCACAATTACGATCGTACCATCATAGGCTAGTTCTTAGGGTTTAGCCTCTACGATCTCGTGGTAGATCTACTCATGTACTACTCATATCTTCAATATTAATCAAGCAGGAAGTAGGGTTTTACCTCCATCGAGAGGGCTCGAACCTGGGTAAACGTTGTGTCCCTTGCTTCCTGTTACCATCAGCCTAAGACGCACAGATCGGGACCCCCTACCCGAGATCCGCCGGTTTTGACACCGACATTGGTGCTTTCATTGAGAGTTCCTCTCACTACTAGGAAAAGGCCTACTAATGGCGCACCGGTTTTGCCTACTAATGGCGCACTACTGGTGCGCCATTAGTATCACACCACTAGTATTTTTTACTAATGGCGCACCGCTGGTGCGCCATTAGTATCTGGTATACTAATGGCGCACAGTGCAGTGCGCCATTAGTTTTGCCCACAGTGCACCACTAGTGTCTGCTACACTAATGGCGCACCATATGGTAGTGCGCCATTAGTAACAATTTTTTTTGGTTTTTTCTTAATTTCAGGTCACTATTTCACATATGAGATATACATACATAGCCAACACATAGTTCCATATAACAACCATAGCCAACATATATATATATATATATATATATATATATATATATATATATACAATAAGCATCCATATAACAATCATAGCCAACACACAAGTTCCATCATATATACATACATAGCCAACATATATATATATATATACATACATATATATATATATATATATATATATATATATATATATATATATATACAACAAGCATCCATATAACAATCATAGTTCCATCGTTACGTATTACAAAAGTTTCACATTGTTCATCCAACACCGTTATCCATCAATTCACAAAAGTTTCACATTGATACAAAATAAAAACACAAATGGAAAAGAAGCACTCCATCCATGCAAGCTTCCGTGAATTAAATCAAATCTGCAAAATGATAAACAAGAAGTTAGAAGAACAAGAAGAAGACTAGAAGAATACTAGAAGAAGAAGAACACTAGAAGAAGAATAAGAAGAATTTTGGAAAAGAAGAAGAATAAGAAGAAGACTATAAGCTTATAATGTAAACTTGATCATTTTGTGCTAAAATAAGTTATTTTGGAGCTAACCTATAGGAAACTAAGAATATAAGCTCTAAGTTAGTATATTAGAGCCAACTAAGGTAAAATGAAGCTAACCTATGTCATTTTGGAAAAGAAGAAGAATAAGAAAAAGACTATAAGCTTATTATGTAAACTTGATCATTTTGTGCTAACATAAGTTATTTTGGAGCTAACCTATAGGAAACTAAGCATATAAGCTCTAAGTTAGCATATTAGAGCCAACTTAGGTAAAATGAAGCTAACCTATAGGAAACTAAGCATATTAGAGAGAACATAGGTAACTAAGTATATATATATATATATATATATATATATCATTTTGGAGATCTGACATACCTGACAAAGTTCAGTTCTCATGCATTGTTCTTCTCCTTCTCCTTCCTCAGCCTGATGCGCCAAGAGCGGCGAGGGGGCAGTGGAGGCAGTGGGATGTAGTCTTCTACCACAATTGGCGTGGTCATGTCGCCCAGCTGTGGGATCGCCGGCGCCACCACCGGTGCGTGGTCATTGTCAGGCACCACCACCATCGCGAGGCCACCTTCAGGCAGGACGGGCACGACCATCGCTAGGTCATCCTCAGCCACCTCCATCTCTTGCCCATGGTCAGCCACCACCATCTCTTGCCCATGGTCAGCCACCACCATCTCTTGCCCTTGGTCAGCCACCACTAGCGCTAGGTCATCCTCAGCCTGATGCCCATCGTCATCCTGCAGCTCCTCATCCCCACTCTGCTCCTCTTCTCCCGCACTCCAGTCCGGATCATCCTTCTTGTTGTCTATGTTGCTGCCAGAATCGCTGCTGCTTTCGCTAAAGCCAGAATCGGTGTTGCTTTTGCTACAGCCATAGTCGCTGCTGCTTTGGCTGTAGCCAGTGTCGCTGCTGCTGCTCCCATTACCTGTCCAAATGCAACAATGACCGTTGACAATCGATGTGAGACAAAGCCAAATGTATAGGAATAAGAAGAAGCAGAACGTACCGGCATCATCATCGTCAGTGTAGCGCATGCGACACATAGTCGCATTGAACACCTTCACGATGAGCATGGTGGCGTCGTCGTCGTACCTGAAGAGAAGGAAGTACCCCAGCCGCAGGTCGTAGGCATGGTAGAACTTCTCCCATCCACGAGACAAGTACATGTGGCCCTCCTTGATCACCAACTCCACATCCCACTGCCTGCAAAACCCGCTGCCGGCCTGTCGCAGCTTCACATTATTTGGCGGATCTTCACCCAGCATGTTCATAAAACTGTCAGGCAGCCTCTGCAGTTTGGGACAATGAGTGGATGTAGCAAACAACATATATCATAATGAGATGGGTGAAGGGGAGATCTCTCGTTTTATATACCTGCGTCATGGATGATACTGAAGTCCCAAGTATGATACTGAAGAACTCGGAAGCATCCAACTCATACTGCGGTGTTGCAGAGCGGCGGTGGCTGCTTCCCGCCATCTCTGATAAGCAGCAGAAGAGACCAATTAGTACCCTTACAACAGATCATAAAACATGCATGATAACATGCATTAGTCTCAAGTACCCCATATGTCCTATTTTTAGCAAAGTCATCCTAAATTCACGGAAAATTTCAGCATGAGCTTTGCTGAAAATAGGACATATGGAGTACCCGAATTTGCCGGAACAGAAGTTAATCGACATTCCGGCAAACTCAAGGGCCTGTCGGGGTACCTGCAAAATCATTATCCCCGCGTAATGAAGTCCCCAATGGGTCGACATTTCAGAAGATCACAAGTAGCACGCACCTTGCTACCCACACCACCACAAAATAATACTGGAAAAAAACATTACTATGCCAAAGCAAGTGACTTCCATAGCCACACAAATTAATTACTACTAGATGGAGTACTCCTAACTAAGCTTGTACTACAAGTGACATGACAAGCATACCAAATAGGCAACTAAACTGTTTTTTTACCAAATAGGCAAATAGTATATGCACACCATGCATAGAGGGACAAATCAGGAGTTCAGGACATGGATTCTCTGCTCCCGAGCTCAAATACACCATCTTGATCAGTAAAATAAAAAAATAGTAAATACATAAATTAAAAAGATTCTTAATTTGTTTGAATATTATACCGATGATAAAAGAAGTGAGACAAGAAGTGTCTGCAGCCTTGAGTAGATTCCCGGGACCTGAAGGTTGTTCACCCTGCTCATATCAAATATTATGTTGTATTAGCAGCAAGTAGACAAGCCTCCATACATCAAGCCCTAAATGATGAATGAACTGGCCAGAAAGAATCAACAGAAAATAGCAACATACATTTCTATCGATCTTAAGGCCACAGGTGACGAACACCTAGGTTTACTGATTAAAAAGAAACATCGTGATCATGTTATTCCATCTGATTCAAAGCAAAAGATGAAGCAGCTTGTGTTTCATAAGAGAAGTCCCAAACTTGTAGTACGTTTCTTATTCAGCAACATTCAGTTTGACAGCAAAGCTCACAAGAGAGAGAAGTTCCAAACTTGTATGTTTCTTATCTAGCAACATTCAGATTATCAGATTGGCAGTAAAATTCACAAGATCGGTTCCCAGACTTTTATTTTTCTTATTCAACAGCATTCATATTGGCAGGAAGAGACACACTAGTACAATACAACTGCCCAATTCACTAGAGGAACGTTACACATGACATATTAGACCAACAGAATTGCGTACATCCAACAAGTGCAACAACGGCCACCACATACCTATCACAACACGAAATGCGCAAAGCCTATCTACTTGAAGCAAATGTGATCATGTTATTCCATCTGTCATTATTTTCACAGAAAAATTGCAAGAGGGAATTAAGCAATAAATATTTTCCAGTGCCATGATCATCATGGTCCTCACTGGGCAACGAGAGAGGAAACCTATCAAATGCAATATCAGCTACACAAGTTTTTTTCTGTACACTCAACAGTACACTCAACAGTACACTTAACATTGCAATATCAGCTACACAAGTTTTTTTTTTCTGTGATCAGGAGGTCATAGTTCATTCCATCTTCAGAAATAAGCACAACCATGGGTTCTTAGATGCAGTTTGGACAGTGAATACAGTTTGGACATTACTCCACTGTCAAATTTCATTTAGGGCAAAAACTAAATACAACTTGGACAGTTTGGACAGTTTAGAGAGCAAAATGTAAAGATTTGTGAACATTTGTTAATTTTGAAAATTTAGAGAGAAGAAAAAGGGGGATACCTTGAGCTTGGATAGCCTGGGCTCCGGCTTGGGCTTGGGCGGCGGGGGCGGGGACGGGGACATCTGGGACTTGGTCGGCCGGTGGTGCGCCTCGTAGGGCGTAGGGGCGGGCCTGAGCTTGGGCGCGGGCGGCGAGTCCGGCGCGAGGGCGGCGGGGGGCGCCGACACGGCCTTCTTGGGCGCCGGCGTCGAGGAGGCGGTGGGTGGCGATCCAGAGGAAGGGGCCGCCATCTTGACCTTCTGAGCAGAAGAAGGCACGGGCGGTGAGAGGAGGAGGAGGATAAGCTAGGGGGAAGGGAGGGAGGGGACGTACGTGCTGCGGCGAGGCGGCGAAGGAGCGGCGGGGGACGACGACCGGGCGGCGGAAGGACGGGGGCGGGAGCGTGGGAGGCGTGAGGGTGGGCGGCGAGGCGGCGGCGCGGGGGAGCTGAAGTGGTTGGGGGCCCGGGGGCGGCGGGGGTCGATCTGGCGAGGGAGACGGGCAAAGGGATCTGGCGAGGGAGAGGGTGGAATTAGCCAGGGGGGAGATTACTAATGGCGCACCTTGCAGCGGTGTGCCATTAGTATGTTTTTTTATTACAGTTCGAGCCCTCAGGTTATATTCCACCTAACCCAGTCTAGATCAGAACCCGCCCACTAGCCTGATTGGTCAGCACGCAGCACACACACTAGGAGGTCCTAGGTTCGATTCCTAGGCTCCCCAATTTTTATTTTTATGCATTTAAAATGTTGTTTGATATTTATTTGTGTTTAAATATCTTCAAACTTGTTTAAATCATAATAGTAATATTTTTTTTATAAAAACAGTAATAATTTTTTTAAAAATATTTTCAAATTTGTTATTTGAAAATATTTATGAATATGAAAAAGGTGGAGTGGAGGGTGCGGTGGGTCATCTGCGACGGTGGAGTGGGGGAGGGTGCGGGCCGGGGGTCGGCGGCGGCGGCCGGTGGAGCGGGGGAGGGTGTGGTGGGACGGGGGGTCGGTGGAGGGTGCGGTCGGCGGCGGCGGCCGGTGGAGCGGGGGGTCTACCCTGGTACCATTAGAAGTTTTGCAAAAAAAGTATATATTCTAATGGCGCACTCTATGTCCAGTGCGCCATTACTAGTTAGAACTAGTAATGGCGCACTTCGCTCGGATGCGCCATTAGTATGTATGGAAAATGGAAAAAAAAAATATTACTAGTGGCGCACCGTGTGTCTGGTGCGCCATTAGTGTCTTCCACACTAATGGCGCATCAACAAATGGTGCGCCATTAGTATATAGTAGTGGCGCACTACCTAACAGGTGCGCCATTAGTACCCATCCCATCTATAGCCCTTTTCCTAGTAGTGTCTGTGCCATCGCCGCAGGGCTTGATGGCGCCTTCAATCGTCAACAACACGGTCCAGGGGGAGACTTTTCTCCCCGGGCAGATCTTCGTGTTCGGCGGCTTCGCACTGCGGGCCAATTCGCTTGGCCATCTGGAGCAGATCGACAGCTACGCCCCTGGCCACCAGGCCAGGTTCGGAAACTTGAACTACACGGTGGATATTCGCGGAGACTTGATCTTCGACGGATTTGGGCCTGTGCCAGGAGCACCGAACAGTTACGATGGGCATGGCTAGGACCTGCTGTCGGGCGATGCTCGAGATATCACCCCTGCAGTAGCCCCGGATCTAAATCCAGAGCAGGTTGCGTTGCCTAAGGACGGAGGGGTGGACCCCGCCCCGCAGGCCGCACACTCATCGGCGGTGGAGCCGAACATGGGCCTCGCCTCCGTGGAAACTTGTAACCCCGGGCCTCCAGACTCGTATCCGGTTGTTGGGTCCGGTCCGTGCACCCTCGAGCCAGTCGAGCCAGGTTGGGCTCCGGTAATGGAGTTTACCGCTGCGGACATCTTCTAGCACTCGACCTTTGGCGACATACTGAACTCATTAAAGTCTCTCTCTTTGGCAGGAGGCTCTGGGCCGAACTATGTCCGGCTTGAGTGGGAAGCGGGCAATGAAGGAATTAGCTGCCCACCCACCACCCACTTCATTGCCACGGTCAATGATTTAACCGACGTGCTTGACTTCGACTACGAAGACATCGACGGTATGGACGACGATGCAGGAGAATTACAGGAGCCACCGCTCACAGGGTGGTGGACGGCTACCTCCTCATACGATATATACATGGTGGACACTCCGAAGGAAACCAATGGCGACGAGGCAACGGAGGATAACTCCTCAGGAGGAAAAACAAAGCATGGGCGTCTTCAGTGCCGCTCCAAGCCCCGCCACATCAACACCGGCCCCGGAGATGAAAGCAATCCGGATGGTGCCGAAGAGGAACACATCCATGGTCAGCCTACCTTCAAGCAGGACGGACCGGCCACGATGGGATACTTGGAGAGGACAACTATACACTCCCCTACTAAGACGAGGTAAGCCTCGGCAATGACGAATTCGGCGTGCCTGAAGATCTAGTGGAACAAGTTCGCTTCAAGCGATGGCTCATGGCCACGGCAAGGAGCCTGCAAAGGAAGCAAGAGCAGCTTAAAGCTGACCAAGATCTGCTAGTGGATAGGTGGACCAAGATCCTGGCCACCGAAAAGTACAGACTCGACCACCCTAACAAGGGGCATACGCGTCACAACTAGCTACCTCAACCTAAGCAGGAGAACCAAAGGCACACACCCCGACGTCCACACATCACTACGGTCCAAGACAGTAAGAAGGAGACACGAAGAGGCATCCTCAAGCCTCGGTGCAATGGTCATAAACGTCAAGTCAGGGAAGCTGGCGCCAAGTCCAGCAACTCTCAGTCCGGTCAACAGACAAAGAACAGCTCAAGCCTATTCGGCCTGAGCCACACACTCGATCAACCGTGTGCAATTCACGGTGCTCCTAGAAGGACGGCAAAGCATACCAATAGAGAATGTCGAATCCTCAAAACAAAACGAATGGTCGTGTGTCGAAAACAATGAGGGAGGCGTCTAGTCAAGAGACCCCCCAGAACATAAAAGTATGACCGATCATCCCAGATCACACTTACCACAACAATTCAATTGCCGTACCCCTAGACCTAGTAGTCCGAGGGCTCCATAACACACAAAACCCCCATGGGTATGAAACCACAAATAACATCTTCTATAGGATGCCAGGTGCAAAGGCCAAGTTAATTGGCCCACCACACTAATGGTTGTTTTCGAATCACCAAAAAATGCCACGCCAAAGAGTAATTCTTCGGCACCTTCCCCTCATACGGTAATTTACCGTATGCTAACGAGACGAACCACGTTGACTAGATTCCATGTGATAAACCATTAGGCCAACACTGTGTGACACGGGCAAGGCCGGACCCCGCCCTCAGAGCGGAAATCATATAGCCCCCGGAGTAGCGAGTCGCGCATGCCTATCAAAATTTTGATATGACAGCCAACTATCCGGACACCAATTGAGGAGTCCGCGCTACTTCACAGTATAACGGCTGGGTTCACCAGGGTCCAATCAGGAACCCTTAGACCAACCACAAGAGGACGTTCGGCTGCCTACAAGCATTTGCCTTTACAAATTAACTTTGACGCAGAACGGGATTGGCGGCGTGGAATCAGCCCGGACACACAATGGTAGGAACATGCAGGTAGAAGGCTGTTCGGATTCACTCTTGATCCACTCACAACCCCCTCCAGTCCGGCCATCACAGGTTCCGCCAAAAAACACCTATTTTCATAATCATACATCGTACTCATATGCATAGACATATCATCCTACTATAATGCGTAGACTTAAATAACACTTACTGACCATCGTTTATCGCCGACACCTCTTTGCCAAAAAACGGCAGCCACGCTTCGTGTTACGCCCGGTTATGCCAGGGGCTTCACAGTACGGCAATAAAGTCCGACCACCTTTTCGGTCGCTCGACACCCCGAACTTATAGCATTATATGCATCAGCTCTGAATCATGTCTTGGGTCATTGGTTGGGTTTGCCCGGCTCCCATGTTTTGGTACCTTACATTCCATTCTATCGGCTAAGGTAGCGCCAGGAGAACTACTGTGATTGTGTCCCGGTTCTGCCGGACGAGCACCGTAGTAGAGAAAGCCGAAAACCGACTGTCATGATGCAGCGAGAGCTGGTCAGCTGTTCGAGACGTTATAAAATCCTTAAAGATTTATTTCGCACAATGCCATTATAAATGCAGAGTGCGACGGATCGGTCTTCTGATCAGGCGCCAATAGAGCCCCTAGTTCGGCCTTTCGAACACTAGGGGCTGCGCCGACCATACTCGAATTCCTATGACTAAGTGAGAGTAATAAAGCCTTATAGTCCGATTGCCTGGTTCATGGTGAGAAACACCTCCTTAAAAGGACCAACTATGGGATAAAGAGCGTTCAGATATATCCCAAACACCCCCGTATTCTTTTTTAGTGGGGGCAGAAGCCGACGACTGGCCAACTCTCAGGATTTACATACAATAAACAGCCGCACAGGACGAACATATGTTCAAACAAAACAGGCAATATATAATAAAAATGCCATTATCCCATATTACAAAAAGCGGCACGAATGCCCTCAGGGAAGTATAATGTCTTTGGCACACTTATCCGCCGCAAGGCGGGCCCCTTTCAGTACACCTTCATAGTACAGCTCGGGCTTGCGGTGCTCCTTACCCTCCGGCGGCCCCTCAATCATCAGCTTCTCCGCGTCAAGCTTCCCCCAATGCACTTTTGCACAGGCAAACGCCATGCACGCACCTTCTATACAGACTGATCGCTTGATAGCATCAAGTCGAGGACAGGCGCCCACAATCTGCTTCACGAGTCCGAAGTAACTGCTTGGAATTGGCTCCGCAGGCCACAGCCGGACAACCAAGTCCTTCATGGCTAGTTCGGCCGCCTGGTGCAGTTCGACCAGCTGCTCCAGCTGATCGATAAAAGGCACCGGATAGTTCGGCGCCAAATACTGCGACCAGAAGTTCCTCTCCGCAGACTTCTTCTCCTCGGTCCGGTAAAATTGGGCGGCATCTGATATGCTGCGAGGCAGACCCGCAAACGCCCCTGTAAAAACAAGAATTCAGCTTGTCGCTTAAGAGTTCTCCCCACTATCATGCAAAAATGGACATGAATACAATAGGCCTTACCAGCTGCAACTTTCCGGGCCTCCTGAATGTCCCGTACAACACCTCGGGCTTCTTCCCGAGCATCTTCCGCGGCTTGGAGAGCTTGGGTGAGTTCGGATTCTTTCCCTATTAGACTCTGCTCCAAGCTCTCGCTTTTCTTCACAGCCTCCTGGAGCTCCCGCTCAGTTGTAATGACCCTGGCCTCGTGTTTTTCACGAAGTGCATGTTCGGCGGCAGCCTTCTCATCGACATCGGCCACAGCCTTCTTCAGTGCCTCATATTCGGCACTCGCTCCTAGGGCATACAACACAAATACTTTTGAATAGGCACAATTACTTATTCATGCCTAATGCAAGATAATGTTGCAACATACCTTGCTTATCTTCTAATTGTTCCTCACGCGGCCAAGTTCTTCCTCGGCCCGTTCCAGGCTCCACTTCAGTTCAGACACTTCCGCATTATGAGCGACCGTCTTCTCTGCGGACGCCTGTTTTCAAACAAAGAGGTACACGTCATTAACAAATGTTCCCACAAAAAAAGAGGATTTGATCCCCTGCCCGACTCTCTCTTTTTCGCCGGACAGTGTATCAGGGGCTACTGCTCATATCATGATAATTCCTCACAGGTTTCTCAGAAACCATACCTCAAAAGCCTTTATAAGGCCAAGGCAGGACTCATTCAGCCCGCTTTCGGCAGACTGAATCTTTCCAACCACCGTACCCATGAGGGTCCCATTTTCATCGATGATAGACGCGTTCTTCAACGTTGTCAATATACCGCGTGGCAGCTCTGTGTGGACATAGGTTACCGGCGGAACAGGCAAGCCTCCCTCCGTCGAAGGTGGCCGCTCGCCCGATCCTGGAGCCGTAGAGGTCTCCAGGACCCTATCCGGCTGTGGTTCGAACCCGAGATTTCCCCCATCGTCGACACGATGTGGGGCCGCTGCCCCCATGTGTCCAGCTCCAGTGACATGCCCCCCTGCTCTGGGTCTCTTTGAGACGACACCTCGGTGTCACGCCTGGACTTTGGAGAAGGAGCCTCCGGAGGCGTCTCGCTCGCCACAGCATCCGAGCTCAACGAATCCTCCGATGAGGACTGTCCGGCGCGAGACCTCGCCGGGCTGTACGAGATACGGCGACAGTTAAAACTACTATGCCCAAACAACCCCGGACGCATGTGCGTGTTTGGATTTCGTATACTTACGACTTTTCCAGGGGCTGGGCCCTGAGATCCCACACCGGGTTGCTATCGGCACCCGTGGCGGATGCCTCTGGGAGGGAACCATTCCCCCTCTTGGGCAATTCGGCCTCCAGGGATGAGGAGGCCGTCCTTTTCTTCCCACCTCCAGAGTGAGGCTCGTCCTCCTCTGCTTCCTCCTCTTCGTCTTCGAAAGAAGGAGCATCACTAGAGTCTTCGGATTTTGCGTCCGAAGCCTCGCGACAACGGAGGCCACTTCGGGTCTTTTTGACCCTCTTGGAGGCCTCTTTCTTTGGCGCCTCGTAAGGCGCTGGGACCAGCATCTTCGTCAGAAGAGGTCTGGCCGGTTCCTCTGGCAGCGGCACCGGACAATGTATCCGCTCCACCTTTTTTATCCATCCCTGGGGTCATAATAGAGCACGATAAAAATGTCTCCCTTAGGGCATGCCAACTGAAGCCTAGATGGACAGAGCGTGGCCATAACTTACCGGGCTTGCAGAATGGGATAATTGGTATCCACGGTCCTCGGCGGAGCCCGACCATGATTTGCCGGACTTAAAGAGCACTTCCAGATGTCCTCGTGGGAGGAATCATAGAGATCCCGGAGGGTTTGGTGCTCGGTTGGGTCGTACTCCCACAAATTGCAGGCTCGGCGCTGGCAAGGGAGGACCAGGCGAACTAACATCACCTGGACTATGTCGACGAGCTTGACGTCCTTGTCGACCATACTCTGAACGCGCGTCTAGAGCAGTGACAGCTCATCGGACGAGCACCAGTTCAGGACCTTCTTGGGCCAGGACGTGAGCCGCAGTGGGGCTCCGGATCTGAACTCAGGAGCTACGGCCCACTTTTTGCCGCGTGGTTCGGTGATATAGAACCACTGTTGTTGCCACTCCTTGACGGAGTCGTTGAAGGCACCCGTCGGCCAAACGACCTTGGGCATATTGCTCACCATGGCGCCGCCGCACTCGGCGTGCTCGCCACTCACCACCTTGGGCTTCACATTGAAGATCTTCAGCCACAGGCCGAAGTGAGGCGAAATCCGGAGAAAAGCCTCGCACACGACGATGAACGTCGAGATATTGAGGAAAGAATTGGGGGAGAGATCATGAAAATCAATCCCATAGTAATACATGACTCCGCGAACAAATGGGTGAAGGGTAAACCCGAGCCCACGGACAAAATGAGGAAGATACACGACTCTCTTGTGGGGCTCCGGAGTAGGGATGATCTGTCCCGCCGATGGAAGACGATGGCCAATCTTCTTGCCCAGGTACCCGGCCTCTCGGAGCCTCTTGATGTCCTTCTCTTGGACGGTAGAGGCCATCCATTTGCCTCCTGCTCCGGATCCGGACATCTTCGAAAAATCCTCTCTTCGATGGAGAGGAGGAATGCTTGGGCGCTAGAGCTCGAACAGAGGGGAATGGACTAGTGAAAGGAGGAGGCATGGGTAAAGAGGAAGAGACCTTATATCTTTATAGAGACGGTGAAAGCTTTTTTGCACCTCCCCACTTGCCTGGTGGACCCCACTCATTCCCCACTCACCGCGATTAGCGGTGCGGTTAGATTACTCATGCCCGTATTGATGAGAATCCCACAATAAGGGGACACGATCTCTGCTATGGCAAAACATGCAGAAGAAACCGCCTCGCAATTTGCGGTATGGCTGGTTGTGGGAAAACGGTTCGAATAATGACCCGACCTTAATGACATGTCACGTGGTCAGCAGATTGCATTTGTGAAATATCATTCTCTCTACAGCAGTATGTGAAGATCATTTTGTGGATCCGGACACGGTCTACGTGTTCGATAATTACTTTGGAGTATTCGGAGAAGGAACCCTCCTTGCAATGCCGAAGACAAGACTGCGTGCCGGACTCATCGTCATTGAAGCCTGGTTCAGGGGCTACTGAGGGAGTCCTAGATTAGGGGGTATCCGGACAGCCGGACTATATACATCGTCCGGACTATTGAAGCATGAAGATACATGACTCAAGACTTCGGCCCGTGTCCGGATGGAACTCTCCTTTGCGTAGAGGACAAGCTTGCCGATCCGGATATTGTGTTTCCTTCCTTGCAACCGACTTCATGTAAACCCTAGCCCTCTCCGGTGTCTATATAAACCGGAGAGGTTGGTCCTTAGAAGGCCGATCACAATTACGATCATACCATCATAGGCTAGCTCTTAGGGTTTAGCCTATACGATCTCGTGGTAGATCTACTCTTGTACTACTCATATCCTAAATATTAATCAAGCAGGAAGTAGGGTTTTACCTCCATCGAGAGGGCCCAAACCTGGGTAAACATTGTGTCCCTTGCTTCCTGTTACCATCAGCCTAAGACGCACAGATCGGGACCCCCTACCCGAGATCCGCCGGTTTTGACACCGACAGGCCCCTCCGTCACTAGCTTCTCGGCATCCATCTTCGCCCAGTGCACTTTCGCGTGGGCGAAGGCCCTGTGCGCACCTTCAATGCAGACTGACCACTGATGTCTACTACACAACCTTCTTCTTGTAGACGTTGTTGGGCCTCCAAGTGCAGAGGTTTGTAGGACAGTAGCAAATTTCCCTCAAGTGGATGACCTAAGGTTTATCAATCCGTGGGAGGCGTAGGATGAAGATGGTCTCGCTCAAACAGCCCTGCAACCAAATAACAAAGAGTCTCTTGTGTCCCCAACACACCCAATACAATGGAAAATTGTATAGGTGCACTAGTTCAATGAAGAGATGGTGATACAAGTGCAATATGGATGGTAGATATAGGTTTTTATAATCTGAAAATATAAAAACATCAACGTAACTAATGATAAAAGTGAGCGTAAACGGTATTGCAATGGTAGGAAACAAGGCATAGGGTTTATACTTTCACTAGTGCAAGTTCTCTCAACAATAATAACATAATTGGATCATATAACAAGCCCTCAACATGCAACAAAGAGTCACTCCAAAGCCACTAACAGTGGAGAACAAACAAAGAGATTATGGTAGGGTACGAAACCACCTCAAAGTTATTCTTTTGGATCGATCTATTCAAGAGTTCATACTAGAATAATACCTTAAGACACAAATCAACCAAAACCATAATGTCACCCAGATACTCCATTGTCACCTCAAGTATCTGTGGGCATGATTGTACGATATGCATCACACAATCTCAGATTTATCTATTCAACCAACACAAAGTACTTCAAAGAGTGCCCCAAAGTTTCTACCGGAGAGTCAAGACGAAAGCGTGTGCCAACCCGTATGCATAGGTTCATGGGCGGAACCCGCAAGTTGATCACCAAAACATACATCAAGCGGATCACGTGAATATCCCATTGTCACCATAGATAATCACATGCAAGACATAAATCAAGTGTACTCAAATCCTTAAAGACTCAATCCGATAAGATAACTTCAAAGGGAAAACTCAATTCATCACAAGAGAGTAGAGGGGGGAGAAACATCATAAGATCCAACTCTAATAGCAAAGCTCGCGTTACATCAAGATTGTGCCATAGAGAGAACACGAGAGAGAGAGATCAAACACATAGCTACTGGTACATACCCTCTGCCCCGAGGGTGAACTACTCCCTCCTCGTCATGGAGAGCGCCGGGATGATGAAGATGGCCACCAGTGAGGGACCCCCCCTCCGGCAGGGTGCCGGAACGGGCTCCCGAGAGGTATTTGGTGGCTACAGAGGCTTGCGGCGGCGGAACTCCTGATCTATTGTGTTCTTTGATGGTTTTAGGGTATATGGGAATATATAGGCGAAAGAAGTCGATCGGGGGAGCCACGAGGGGCCCACGAGAGTGGAGGGCGCGCCCAGGGGGGTGGGCGCGCCCCCTATCTTGTGGCCTCCTCGAAGCTTCCCTGGCTTGCACTCCAAGTTCCCTGGGTTGCTTCTGTTCCAAAAATAACTTTCCCGAAGGTTTCATTCCGTTTGGACTCCGTTTGATATTCCTTTTCTTCGAAACACTGAAATAGGCAAGAAAACAGCAATAGGCTGGGCCTCCGGTTAATAGGTTAGTCCCAAAAATAATATAAAAGTGTATAATAAAGCCCGTAAACATCCAAAACAGATAATAAAATAGCATGAATGCTTCATAAATTATAGATACGTTGGAGACGTATCAACCGCTTTATGAATTCAAGCCTCGGGCAGGCATTTACAATCCGCTTCACGAGGCCGAAGTAGCTGTTGGGTAAGGGCTCAGTAGGCCACATCGGACTATAAGGTCCTTCATGGCCAGTTTGGCCGCCTTGTGCAACTCGACCAGTTGCTTCAGCTGGTCGCTCAAGGGCAACGGATGTTTGGTCCCAGTATATTGAGACCAGAACAACTTCTCCATCGAGCTCCCTTCTTCGGCCAGGTAGAACTCCGCGGCATCCGATATGCTATGCGACAGATCTGCGAACGCTCCTGGAGAGCTCCGAATTCGGGTAAGTAAAAGGAAAGTCTCCTTCACATGCTTGCTTTGCATAATGAATGCCTTACTCGCCGCCTGAATCTCTTGGAGGGCCTTTTGGGCTTCGGCCTTGGCATCTTGTGCGCTCTGGAGGGCCTTCGCAAGCTCGGACTCCTGCGTCTTAGAGTCACGCTCCAAGGACTCGTATTTTTTGACGAAATCCTGGAGCTCTTGCTGGACCTCGTCGACTCGGGCCTCTTGTTTCTCGCGCTCAGCACGTTCCTTGGCCGCTTTGTCTTCGGCCTCGGTCAGCGCCTTCCTAAGGGCCACCACTTCGGTCGTGGCCCCTATTAAAATTCGTGACGCTCCTATTAGCGTCAACAATTTTTTCTTTATAAATATACAGATGAGGTATTGTGTACCTTTGTTTTCTTCGAGCTGCCTCTTCACGAGGCCGAGATCTTCCTCGGTCCGCTCCAGGTCCCACTTTAGTCCGGAGACCTCCGCAGTACGAGCGGCAGCGGCCAGCAGCAACGCCTGCTTATTCACATAGACATATTCTGATTAGACTCCTGCGGATGTTATTTGATCCTCTGTTCGGCCTTTATTTCCGAACACCAAATAGAGCATTAGGGGCTACTGTCTACACTGTGATACTTCCTTACAATTTTATTACTTACCTCAAAGCCTGTTAGGAGGCTGGCGCAGGCTTCGGTCAATCCGCTTTTGGCGGATCAGACCTTCTTAATCACCATACTCATAAGAGTACGGTGTTCTTCATCAATGGAAGCACCCTGAAGCGCTTCCAGCAAGTTGTTCGATGCCTCTAGATGGACAGAGGTCATCGGCACAGGCGGCTCGCCCCCCTTAGTGAGGGGCTACCTGCCTGAATCCGGAACCACTGGAGGTTCCGGCGCAGTATCCGGCTGGGGGGCAAACTTGCTGCGGCCCCCGTCATCAGAATCCATGGGGGTCTCCCCCCCCATGTGCCCGGCGTCTGGGATTTCTCCTTGGGGCGTCTCCAGAACTGTCTCCCCTTGGTCTGGTATCCTCTGAGACAACACCTCGGAGTCGTCCGCGGGCAGGGGGGAGGTGGCCGTTGGGAGTGAATAACTGTTCATTGCCGACTGGCCCAAAGACCCATCCGAGGAGGATACATTGATGTGGGCATTGGACGGACTGCACGATCATATTTGACATGATAAGAAGCAATAAAGCAAAACATACCGGAAGTACTATAGTGTCCGGATACTTACGACATCGCCAGGGGCTTGTCCCTGGGCAACCACTCCTCGTCGCTGTAGGCGACTGTTGTGGAGTGGTCCGGAGGGAGGGTGTTTCCCTTCTTGGACCATTCGGCCTCCCCAGACGGGGCGGCCTTCCTTTTCTTCCCCCTCCCCCTGAGTTGGGGGGAGGGCTTTCCTCTTCCTCCTCCTCGTTTTCGTTGGAGGAGCGCTCCTCGGTGTCTTCGGACGATGAGTCCGATACAACCTTGCGCCGGAGACCTTTCCTAGTCCCCGCAGCCTTCTTCTTGGCCTTCTTCTCCGGCAACTCATAGGGCACCAGAAAAAGCATCTCCGTTAAGAGAGTCGTTGCTGGATCTTCAATTAGTGGAGTCGGACAGTCGATCCGCTCCGCTATCGCTACCCAGTCCTGTTAAATTGGCATGGAGGCTTAGATTCCTGCCACAAATATACTGGAGAAAGAAACATCTTGTAAAGAGCTTACCGGATTGGCGGGGAGCTTTGCGCTGTGTCCGCGATCCTCGGTAATGGGAGGAGGTACCTCAGCGGCCTTGAACAACACCTTCCAGACGTCTTTGTGCGTCGTGTCGAAGAGCTCTCGCAGCGTCTGGTGTTCGGCTGGGTCGAACTCCCACATATTAAAAACCCGTCTTTGACACGGAAGGATCCGGTGGAAGAGCATGACCTGGACCACGTTGACAAGCTCGATTTTCTTGCTTATCATATTTTTGATACAGGTCTGGAGTCCGGTCAGCTCCAGTAATGAGCCCCAGACTAAGCCCTTCTCTTTCCAGGAGGTGAGTCGCATGGGAATGCCAGATCAAAATTCGGGGGCCGCCGCCTAGTTGGCGTCGCGCGGCTCGGTGATATAGAATGATACGTCTCCAACGTATCTACTTTTCCAAACACTTTTGCCCTTGTTTTGGACTCTAATTTGTATGATTTGAATGAAACTAACCCGGACTGACGCTGTTTTCAGCAGAACTGCCATGATGTTCATTATTGTGCAGAAAATAAAAGTTCTCGGAATGACCTAAAAATCCACGGAGATAAGTTTTGGAAAATATAAAAAATACTAGTAAAATAATCAAGGCCAAGGGGCCCACACCCTGTCCACGAGGGTGGGGGCGCGCCCTCCCCCTGGGCGCGCCCCCTGTCTCGTGGGCCCCCTGACGCTCCACTGACCTCAACTCCAACTCCAAATATTCCGTTTAGCGGAGAGAAAAAATCAGAGAGAAAGTTTCATCGCGTTTTACGATACGGAGCCGCAGCCAAGCCCTAATCTCTCTCGGGAGGGCTGATCTGGAGTCCGTTCGGGGCTCCGGAGAGGGGGATTCGTCGCCGTCGTCATCATCAACCATCCTCCATCACCAATTTCATGATGCTCACCGCCGTGCATGAGTAATTCCATCATAGGCTTGCTAGATGGTGATGGGTTGGGTGAGATTTACCATGTAATCAACTTAGTTTTTTTAGGGTTTGATCCCTAGTATCCACTATGTTCTGAGATTGATGTTGCTATGACTTTGCTATGCTTAATGCTTGTCACTAGGGCCCGAGTGCCATGATTTCAGATCTGAACCTATTATGTTTCAAGAGTATATGTGAGTTCTTGATCCTCTCTTGCAAGTCTATAGTCACCTATTATGTGTTATGATCCGACAACCCCAAAGTGACAATAATCGGGATACTTCTCGGTGATGACCGTAGTTTGAGGAGTTCATGTATTCACTATGTGTTAATTCTTTTGTCATGTACTCTATTAAAAGGAGGCCTTAATATCCCTTAGTTTCCACTAGGACCCCGCTGCCACGGGAGGGTAGGTCAAAAGATGTCATGCAAGTTCTTTTCCATAAGCACGTATGACTATATTCGGAATACATGCCTACATTTCATTGATGAATTGGAGATAGTTCTGTGTCACCCTATGTTATAGCTATTACATGAGGAATCACATCTGACATAATTATCCATCAATGATCCAATGCCTACGAGCTTTTCACATACTGTGTTTCGCTTATTTACTTTTCCGTTGCTACTGTTACAATCACTAGAAAACTGCTATCTTTACTTTTGCCACTGTTACCATTACTATCATACTACTTTGCTACTAAATACTTTGCTGCAGATACTAAGTTATCCAGGTGTGGTTGAATTGACAACTCGACTGCTAATACTTAAGAATATTCTTTGGCTCCCCTTGTGTCGAATCAATAAATTTGGGTTGAATACTCTACCCTCAAAAGGTGTTGCGATCCCCTACCCTTGTGGGTTATCAAGACTAATTTTGGCACCATTGTCGGGGAGCATAGCTTTATTATTTGAGTCACTTGGGATTTATATCTGTTGATCACTATGAGGAATTTGAAAGACGAAAGAACTAAGATTTTGCCCTCAACTACGAGGGGAGGTAAGGAACTGCCATCTAGCTCTACACTAGATTCCCCTTCTGTTATTAGTAAGCTTGCGACACCTAAACCTGCTACTGCTTTGAATTCTGATATGTCACATGTTATTGATGATGCCCTTCTGCTATGCATGATACTTATGATGAAACTACTTATGTGCGTGATATTACTGTGCTATTAGGTGAATTTCTTGATGAACAACTTGCTAGGGTTAGAGAGAATGAAATTATAGAAGATGCTATTATTGATGATAGTGATGATGAAAGTTCTCCCCCTAATTATGAATTACCTATTGTTCCTAAGGGTTATGTTATGAATGAGGAAGCTGCTAAAGCTATTTTTGCTTGCAAAGATAGATATGATCTTAAGAAGTTATTAGCTAAATGGAAGCAGCAATATCTTATTGCTAGAATGAAACCTGACCCCGCTTTTGCTACTTCACCTATCTGTGTTACTGATAAGGATTATGAATTCTCTGTTGATCCTGAAATGATTACTTTGGTTGAATTTGATCCTTTTTATGGCTATGAATCTGAAACTGTTGTGGCACATCTTACCAAGTTAAATGATATAGCCACCCTGTTTACTAATGATGAGAAGTCTCGCTATAATTATATCCTTAAGATATTTCCATTCTCATTAAAGGGTGATGCTAAGACTTGTTTTAACTCCCTTGATCCTGGTTGTGTGCGTAGTCCCCAGGATATGATTTATTACTTCTCTGCTAAATATTGCCCTGCTCATAAGAAACAAGCTGCCTTGCGGGGAATATATAATTTTGTGCAAATCAAAGAAGAGAGTCTCCCACAAGCTTGGGGGAGGCTTCTCCGGTTACTTAATGCTTTGCCTTATAATCCTCTTAAGAAAAATGAAATACTTGATATCTTTTATAATGGACTAACCGATGCTTCCAAGGACTACTTGGATAGTTGTGCTGGTTGTGTTTTCAGGGAAAGAACAGTCGACG
This sequence comes from Triticum aestivum, assembly GCF_018294505.1. Lineage (NCBI taxonomy): Eukaryota > Viridiplantae > Streptophyta > Magnoliopsida > Poales > Poaceae > Triticum > Triticum aestivum. Next base: position 231,425,321 of record NC_057813.1, on the reverse strand, counting down.
AAGCTGAATTACTATTGAATAATATGTTGACTAATGAAAATAATTGGACTCTTCCTGAACCAATTGAGCCAACTCCTGAGCCTATCCCTAAACCCACTCCTAAGAAGAGAGGTGTTCTATTTCTCAGTCTTGAAGATATGCAAGAGGCATAGAAATCAATGAAAGAAAAAGGTATTAAAGCTGAAGATGTTAAGAATTTACCACCTATTGAAGAAATACATGGTCTTAATATACCGCCTGTCAAAGAAACATATTGTCTTGATAACCCGACACAGGTAGTAAAGGTAAATTCTCTCTATAGATATGATAAAGTTGAAATCCCGTCTACTAAATTCCATAGCCCATGCTTAGATGAATTTGATGACTTTAAGGCTAGACAAGAAAATTTTAATGCTTATGTTGGTAGAGAATTAAAGAATAATGCTTTCGAGATAGGACGCTTGAGTGATTATATGGCTAGAGTTAAAGGTGAACTTAAACTCATTAGCAAATATGCTTCTATGGTTACTTAAAGCTCAAAGTGATTTGCGAGATGAATTAAATAATAAACATGGCTTTGGTGTTAGTGGCTACTAGAACTGGTAGAATGACTCAGGAACCTTTGTATCCTGAAGGACACCCTAAGAGAATCGAGCAAGATTCTCAGAGAAATAATTTAGAGGCACCTAGTTTTTCCAAAAAGAAGAAAAAGAAAAATGATAGGACTTTGCATGCTTCTAGTGAACCTGTTGTAGACACACCTGAGAATCCCAATGATATTTCTATTTCTGATGCTGAAACACAATCAGGTGATGAACATGAACCTAGTGATAATGTTAATGATAATGTTCATGTTGATGCTCAACCTAGCAAAAATAATGAGATAGAGATTGAACCTGTTGTTGATCTTGATAACCCACAATCAAAGAATCAGTGTTATGATAAAAGAGACTTTGTTGCTAGGAAGCACGGTAGAGAAAGAGAACCATGGGTTCAGAAACCCATGCCCTTTCCTCCTAAACCATCCAAGACAAAGGATGATGAGGATTTTGAGTGCTTTGCTGAAATGATTAGACCTATCTTCTTACGTATGCGCTTGACTGATATGCTTAAAGTAAATCCTTCTGCTAAGTATATGAAGGATATCATTACAAATAAAAGAAAGATACCGGAAGCTGAAATTTCCACCATGCTTGCTAATTACACTTTTAAGGGTGGAATACCAAAGAAACTTGGAGACCTAGGGGTACAAACCATACCAAGCCCCATTAAAAGAAATTATGTTAAAACTGCTTTATGTGATCTTGGAGCCGGTGTTAGTGTTATGCCTCTCTCTTTATATCGTAGACTTGAATTGAACAAGTTGACACCTACTGAAATATCTTTGGAAATGGCTGATAAATCAACTGCTACACCCGTCGGTATTTGTGAGGATGTGCCTGTTGTGGTTGCAAATGTCACTATCTTAACGGACTTTGTTATTCTTGATATTCCCGAGGATAATAGTATGTCGATTGTCCTTGGTAGACCCTTTTTGAATACTGCAGGGGCTGTTATTGATTGCAACAAAGGCAATGTTACTTTTCATGTTAATGGTAATGAGCATACGATACACTTTCCGAGGAAACAATCTCAAGTTCATAGCATCAATTCTATTGGAAAAGTTCCAACTATCATTATTGGAGGTTTCGAATTTCCTCTTCCTACTGTCAAGAAAAAGTATGATATTCTTATTGTTGGGGATGTTCATATCCCCTTTGAGGTAACCTAGTGTTATTCGAAATTTCTCCGGTTCCGTGTTATTCGGAATGAGTTTGTTAACAAGACTTGATCAACCTTGTTAGTGGAATCATTTTAATGATCATGAGATGGATGAAACTAGAAGGGACAACCTTCTGTACCCTCTTTTTACTCTCTGTTATTTAAAATAAATAAAGCAAAAATAGTATTATCTATCTGTTTTCTGAACTATCCGTGCAATAAAAATATCCCAAAATAAAAGTGCTCCAAATACCTTGCAAACTTAGTATGATTGTTTATGGAATATTTGAGGATTTTAGGCACTGAAAACACTGCAGGAGGGGCAAGCACCAGGCCACGAGGGTGGAGGGCGCGCCCACACCCCCTGCGCGCGCCCCCTATCTCATGGGCCCACGGTGGCCCCTCTCCACTTATTCCTGCACCCACACACTCCATCTTCCTCTCAAAAAATCCTCATCCAGCTCAAGGACGAGTTCTAGCTCATTTTGCTGCGATTTTCGATCTCCTTGCTCAAAGCTCCATTCACAAAACTGCTTTGGGAGATTGTTGCTTGGTATGTGACTCATCCATTGGTCCAATTAGTTTTTGTTCTAGTGCTTTATTCATTGCAATTTTTCTCTGCATTGGTGACCCTGTTCTTGATCTTGCATGTCAAATTTATGAGGTCCCAAGCAATTCTAATGCATGATATAGGCTCTAGGCACTTGTAGGAGTAGTTGCTACCAATTTTGTTTAGTTTTATTCACTTTTATTTTTGAAGTTACTAAAATTTCAGAAATTTTCAAAAAATGTTAAGGAGAGTTTTGAGGGGCTCTTCTAGCCAAGGCTCCCAGGAAAAACAAGCTAAAGAGAAGGAAAAGGCCAAGTATAATCTTCCTCGCATAGCGGAAGTACGGCCGTGTGAATGGCCCTGTGACGATTTCTTGAGAGAAGCCGGGATTTATGAAGACTTTTATTCTTTGATCGAGAATGCAGGCCTCACCGATTTCCACCACGACCGGATCAATCAGTATCTCTTACTCACCAATACTTTCATGCAAAACTTTTATTATTATCCTAAGAAGTCACCGCCTTCAGTATCATTTCATTTATATGATAAATTCAGGGAAATGTCTTTACGTAATTTTTGCACGATATGTAAAATACCCTTTGAGGGTAAATTAGATGAACCACATTGTAAGGATGTGGATGGCTTTGTTAACACCATTACTGTAGGGGATCCAAAGAAGGGTTCTGCTGCGAGAATCTCTAGCATACACTTTCCTGTTTTACGCTACTTTGCCATATTTGCCGGTCGATGCTTAATTGGTCGTGGAAATAGTGGAAACTTCAATGTTCCTGATATAATTATTCTTCTCCATGCATTGTTTGGTGATAATAGTTTTAGTATGGGTGTCGTTATTGCTAAACGTCTAAGCCTGAATCGTACAAAAGGCCTCATCTTTGGAGGTATCTATGCTGCATGTCTTGCTAAATATTTTGAGATACCTGAGAAAGAGGAGACAACATTGCCTCCTTACATTTTAGATTACAGGAGCATGGTAGCGCATGAGTTTATTGTTGACAACGAAGATAAGATGCTTCTGTATAACCTGAGATTTAATAAGAAACACAATGAGACTATTATTCTGCCTGCGCCTCTGTTGTTTGATTTGACTGTAGTTAATTATCTTGTCAAGCCGGAAGCGGTGTACACTCATCGAGGCCAAGCATCCACTCTAGAGCCTGAGCCTGAGCCGGAACCTTCACCGGACCCTTATCATGCATCATCTTACCAGTGGGATCCGGAGGAGATGGCCAGCCAGTGGTATCCTGATTACACCCTCAGTACACCGGGGAGAGTAGCCACGGTCCTTGGCAGTAGACCAACTGAGACCAAAAGCCTAAGCTTGGGGGAGTACGTATTTCTCACCAACTTTACATTCATGCTCACACACTATTCTAGTTGTCGGTGCTCATACTCTTTCATTGTATTAGCCATGATAGTTTAATTTCTTTTTCTAGCTTTCTTCTTGTGTGTTTAATTTCCATGCTTGTAGTAGAAATTAAATTGAAAACCCAAAAAGATTTCTCGTTCTTCTTCTTACTTGTTGGGAGCTTTCCCATGTAAATAGTTTTATTTTATTTTCTTTCCTTTGGGGGTCGAGAGTAGAAGACCATATTAAAAATGTTTAGTGTCTCTCATATGCATGATTGTTTATTTAACTTAGAGCCCATATTGCTTTGTCTTCTCTCTTGAGTTGAATGCTTGCAGATTCTAGCTTAGTCCAATGCACGTGCACTATTATTATTATACACATCGTTCGGTCGTGCAAGTGAAAGGCAATAATGACGATATATGATGGACTGATTGAGAGGAGAAAAGCTGGTATGAACTCGACCTCTCTTGTTTTTGTCAATATGATGAGTTCATCATTCCTAATTCAGCTTATTATGAAGTAAACATATTTGCAATGACATTTAGAGATTATAGTTGCTTGTGCCATGCTTGATTAGCTATGAGTTATAATGGTGTACCTTGCATGCCAACATGCTATTAAAATGATTGTGATGTGGTATGATGGGATGGTATCCTCCTTTGAATTGAGTGACTTGACTTGGCGCATGTTCACGCATGTAGTTGAAACAAATCAACATATCCTTCACGATATTTATGTTCATGGTGGATTATATCCTACTCATGCTTGTACTCGGTGTGAATTAATTTTAATGCATGTTCATGACTGTTGTCGCTCTCTCAGTTGGTCGCTTCCCAGTCTTTTGCTAGCCTTCACCTGTACTAAGCGGGAATACTGCTTGTGCATCCAAACTCCATAAACCCCAAAGTTGTTCCATATGAGTCCAGCATACCTTCCTATATGCGGTATCTACCTGTCGTTCCAAGTAAATTTGAATGTGCCAAACTCCAAACCTTCAAATGAAATTCTGTTTTGTATGCTCGAGCAGCTCATGTTTCAACTAGGGCTGCCTATATCTTCCATGCTAGGTGTCTTATTCTCAAGAGGAGTGGACAAGCAAAGGTTTAAGCTTGGGGGAGTTGATACGTCTCCAATGTATCTACTTTTCCAAACACTTTTGCCCTTGCTTTGGACTCTAATCTGTATGATTTGAATGAAACTAACCCGGACTGACGTTGTTTTCAGCAGAACTGCCATGATGTTGTTTATTGTGCAGAAAACAGAAGTTCTCGGAATGACCTGAAAATCCATGGAGATAAGTTTCGGAAAATATAAAAAATACTGGCGAAAGAATCAAGGCCAGGGGGCCACATCCTGTCCACGAGGGTGGGGGCGCGCCCTCCCCCCTGGGCGCGCCCCCTGTCTCGTGGGCCCCCTAATGCTCCACCGACCTTAACTCCAACTCCATATATTCCGTTTCGCGGAGAAAAAAATTAGGGAGAAAGTTTCATCGCGTTTTATGATACGGAGCCGCAGCCAAGCCCTAATCTCTCTCGGGAGGGCTGATCTGGAGTCTGTTCGGGGCTCCGGAGAGGGGGATTCGTCGCCGTCGTCATCATCAACCATCCTCCATAACCAATTTCATGATGCTCACCGCCGTGCATGAGTAATTCCATCGTAGGCTTGCTGGACGGTGATGGGTTGGATGAGATTTACCATGTAATCAAGTTAGTTTTTTTAGGGTTTGATCCCTAGTATCCACTATGTTCTGAGATTGATGTTGCTATGACTTTGCTATGCTTAATGCTTGTCACTACGACCCGAGTGCCATGATTCAGATCTGAACCTATTATGTTTCATGAATATATGTGAGTTCTTGATCCTATCTTGCAAGTCTATAGTCACCTATTATGTGTTATGATCCGACAACCCCGAAGTGACAATAATCGGGATACTTCTCGGTGATGACCGTAGTTTGAGGAGTTCATGTATTCACTATGTGTTAATGCTTCGGTATGGTACTCTATTAAAAGGAGGCCTTAATATCCCTTAGTTTCCACTAGGACCCCGCTGCCACGGTGTCACGCCCAATATGCGACCCTATCCTAAAGGAACTCGAAGGTCCCACCAAGGATAGAAGCACATATTGGAGACGCTTTTGCAAGGTGGATATCATTACATCAAACCATTACATAATAGTTGGGGATACATACAAGAGGCATACAAAGCCACACGAATACAACAACATCATACATAAGAGCAACATCCGAGTATGAATGAACACAAACAGAACTCAACGACATCCACCGTGCTAGCCCAGGCTGTCGACCTAGAACCTATCCCCTGATCGAAGAAGGAGCAGAAGAAGAACTCCAAAACAAGCAAAAATCACTCTCGCTTCATGATCATTGCGTAACCTATACCCGCAACTGTTGTTGTAGTAATCTGTGAGCCACGGGGACTCAGCAATCCCATTACCATGGGTATCAAGACTAGCAAAGCTTAATGGGTAAAGGAATGGATAAGTGGTGAGGTTGCAGCAGCGTCTAAGCATATATGGTGGCTAACATACGCAAATAAGAGCGAGAAGAGAAGCAAACGGAACGGTCGAGAAACTAGCAATGATCAAGAAGTGATCCTGAACTCCTACTTACGTCAAACATAACCCAAAACCGTGTTCACTTCTCGGACTCTGCCGGAAAGAGACCATCACGGCTACACACGCGGTTGATGCGTTTTAATTAAGTCAAGTGTCAAGTTCTCTACAACCGGACATTAACTAATTCCCATCTGCCACATAACCGCGGGCACGGCTCTCAAAAGTTTATAGCCTGCAGGGGTGTCCCAACTTAGCCCATCACAAGCTCTCACGGTCAACGAAGGATATTCCTTCTCCCAGGAAGACCCAATCAGTCTCGAAATCCCGTTTTACAAGACATTTCGACAATGGTAAAACAAGACCAGCAAAGCCGCTCGAATGTGCCGACAAATCCTGACAGGAGCTGCACATATCTCGTTCTCAGGGCACGTCGGATTGTCCAAACTTCCGGTAGGCCAGCCTAGAGTTGCCCCTGGTGGCCACCGGCGGCTGACAGGTTGGACCAACACTCACGACGAGCACTGGCCCGGGGGGGGGGGGTATAAATCACCAAACCATGTAAGGAACGCAAAATTAAGGAACATAACACCGGTATGACGGAAACTAGGGCATCAAGAATGGAACAAAACACCAGGCATAAGGCCGAGCCTTCCACCCTTTACCAAGTATATAGATGCATTAATTAAATAAGAGATATTGTGATATCCCAACATAATCTTGTCCACCATGGAGGAATCTTCAACTTCACCTGCAACTAACAACACTATAAGAGGGGCTGAGCAAAGAGGTAACATAGCCAAGCAACGGTTTGCTAGGAAGGGTGAAAAAGGTTAGAGGCTGACATGGCAATTTGGGAGGCTTGAAGAGCAAGTGATAGGTAGCGCAGCATAGCGATAGAACGAAGCAACTAGCATAGCAATGAATGTAGTGAGATCCAAGGTGACGGTCATCTTGCCTGAAATCCCGCTAGGAAGAAGAACGAGTCCGTGAAGAAGACAAGCGGACGTAGACGAACCAAGCGTAGACGAACGAATCCTCACGATTGCAACAAAACAGGAACTAAACAAGAAGGAGCACAACCGGAAAGAAGCAAACAACAAGGTAAACACACAACACATGAACATGACATTATGATCAACCAAGTATGATGCATGACAAAGTTATATGAGGCTACTCATGGCAAGAGATGATGCATACAAGAACAACACCTCAAAGCAAGTTTAAATGAGGCCGGAAATGACATATAACAATTTCAGTAAGTCCTCATATGCAAATTTCGAAATTGGTCCAGATCTGAACAAACATTAAGTTGAAATTGTTAAACAGCAAGTTAAGATGCACCATGATGATCTACACGAAATTCTAGTCAAGTTACATATAAAGTTCAATTAGTTCGGAGCTACGACCTAGAAGATATGGGCAAAACAAGTTAAACATGGCATTGATGCAAAATGCACCCAAACATCATGCAAACACTCTCAAAACAAGGATGCAACATGATAAGATGAAACTAAATGCAAAATCAAGGAAGTTTCATATAGAGCACACTCCAAACGAAGCAACAGTGCAACACATACACATGAAACAAGTTTAATGGACAAGCTGTCCAAAACAGCAACTAGGCATCTTACAAGCATCAAAACAATATGCTACAGCACCTCAACATGAAGACAAAAGGCATGGAAATGATTTACAGGTAAAGCAAAACAAAACATGAACACTGAGCTATCTCGAGAAAACACTATAACATACTCAAAAGGACATGGCAAGATTGCAAATAATAACAGATTACAGACTTAACAGAAATAACATCAGGTTGTAATGTTTAGAGCTATCAAACAACATGCTACGGGAACTTATCATGGCAAACAAAGGAATGGCATGCTAATACTAAATACAAAGAACAAAAATCCCTTACTGAACTAATTCGAAAGATATATAGATAACATGGTAGCATCCATACAAACATGGCAAGTAATATGACAGATTCAGACATGGCAGGAACAACGATAAGTAGGCATGTTGGTGAGCTTGTACCACTCACCACAGAGCAATACATGGAATGACAAGGTTCCCAAAAGTCATAAGACACAATTATGAAGCTAAACATGGCAATAGAAAGGTCATAGGGTGCACGGATCACTAGCAACATACATGGCAAAACTGAACTTAATGTTAACAGGCTAATAGCAACATTATTTAGCAAATTGAGAGCAAGATTAAAACAAGCTACAACAGGATATAAATGCAACCAGGGGCATGGATGGATACAGCATGACATTTATAACAAAACATACTTAGTGAACATCTCCAGATTATGCATAATATGACTTGTAGAAGCAGGTTTACATAGCATCATGATATAACAGATTCAGCCTAGCAAAACAGTAACGTACCCTACTTCATGAGCTCGATGCACTCACTAATAAACTCACTAAAATACATGGATTGCACCACTGTAAAGACGGCATGATGTATCTCAAAACTCATGTAGACATCAAGCTCATAGGATGCACACACAAAATGCAACGAAAATGACAAAACAACAAGTTCTGTTAACAGACAGCAATTAACATCATATAGCACTTTTGCAATGATGATAAAGGCATCAAGATGAACTCAAACAAGCATGGCACAATGTAATGAAATGAAGAGCATCTCACAATGAACATTTTTATATATCATATGCATGAATCGGATCTACGGGCAGAAAGTTATGGCATGATGAACAGGGCATGAAAATATCAGAGCAAAAATGATAGTGGGAAAACAACCTCTCGAAAACTAGATCTAGGGTTTGCACGTTCTTCGAGGATGATCGGGGAGCTTGCCGGAGTTGCGGGCTGCAGCGGCCAGAGAAGAGGAGGACGAAGCCGCAGAGGGCGCCTGCGGGATGGGGCCGGCCGGATCTGGTCGGACCTCGTCGGATCCGAGGCCGGCGGAGGCGGCGACGGGGCCAGGCGGCGCGGGGGCGATGACCGGGGCGGCGGCGGCACACCGGCACGGCGGCGAGCTCGGGCGGCGCCGACAGCCGGGCGGAGCAGCAGGGCGGCACGGGCGGTCGGGGAAGGAGGCGCGGGGGCGCGGGGTGGCGATGGGCTTGGGGGGGGGGGCCGACCCGGGCTCGGGCGGGCCGGCGGCGGTGGGCGGTGGCAATGCCACTTGTCGCCTACCGGTTGGTTACGGGCGGCGGCGCGGACGCGTCCGGTCGGACTGCGCGAAAATTTGGGGGAGATCACATATTTATAGGTGGGAGGAGGTACGAGTTTCCAAATGGGGTGCGGTTTTCGCCCACACGATCATGATCGAACGACCGAGAGCATGGAGGGGGTTTGGATGGGCTCAAGGGCTGTGGTGTAGAGGGGCTGGGCTGCAAACGAAACGGGGGTTTCGGTTAGCTCGGATAACCGTTGGGGTATCAAACGACCTCCAAATGGAACGAAATTTGACGGGCGGTCTACCGGTGATATACCAAGGCCACTCAGCAAACCTCGGTCCATTCTGAGAAAGTTTTTTGGTGGCTCACAATACAAGGTATGAGAGGGGGCGACGGGCGCGTGCGAGTGTGTCTGGCCTCAGAACGGACAACGGAGAGAACCGGGGGAACCCGAACGGATGCAAGTTTTGGAAAACATGCAGATGAAATGCAGATGATGACATGGAAAAATGCAACACGCAAGAAAATGACATGGCAACTACGGCGAATAGCTGGAAGACACCTGGCGCACCATACCCGGGGCGTTAAACATGGGAGGGTAGGACAAAAGATGTCATGCAAGTTCTTTTCCATAAGCACGTATGACTATATTCGGAATACATGCCTACATTACATTGATGAATTGGAGCTAGTTATGTGTCACCCTATGTTATAGCTATTACATGAGGAATCGCATCCGCCATAATTATCCATCACTGATCCAATGCCTACGAGCTTTTCACATACTGTGTTTCGCTTATTTACTTTTCCGTTGCTACTGTTACAATCACAACAAAACTGCTATCTTTACTTTTGCCACTATTACCATTACTATCATACTACTTTGCTACTAAATAGTTTGCTCCAGATACTAAGTTATCCAGGTGTGGTTGAATTGACAACTCAACTGCTAATACTTAAGAATATTCTTTGGCTCCCCTTGTGTCGAATCAATAAATTTGTATTGAATACTCTACCCTCAAAAGCTGTTGCGATCCCCTACACTTGTGGATTATCATAGAACCACCCCGATTGCCACCCCTTCACGGTCTCCACATAGGAGCCTTCGATCCAGGTGACATTGGGCATCTTGCCCACCATGGCGCCTCCGCACTCCGCTTGCTGGCCGACCACCACCTTCGGCTTCACATTGAAGGTCTTTAGCCATAGGCCGAAGTGGGGCGTAATGCGGAGGAAGTCCTCGCACACGAGATAAACGCTGAGATGTTGAGGATGAAATTGGGGGCTAGATCATGGAAGTCTAGCCGATAGTAGAACATGATCTCGCGGACAAATGGGTGGAGGCGGAATCCCAGTCCGCGGACGAAGTGAGAGAGAAACACTACCCTCTCTTGAGGCTTCGGGGTAGGAATGATCTTCCCTTCAGTAGGGAGCCCGTGCGCGATATCTGCGGCTAGGTATCCGGCTTCCCAAAGCTTCATGATGTCCTCCTCCTTAAAGGAGGAGGCCATCCACTCGCCTCCCGCTCCGGACATGCTTGAAATGGCTTTGTGGAGAAGGAGAAATCTTGGCGCTAGAGCTCAAGCGAGGGGGAATGGATGAGCAGAGGAAGAAGGCGTGGGTGGAGAAAGGTGAATCCTTATCTCTTTATAAAGGCGGTAGAAACCACGCGTCTCCCCACTTGCCCCGTAAACTCACTTATTCCCCAAGCGTCGTGTTGATGGCGCGGTTGGGTTACGCACACCAGTATTGATGAGAATCCCGTGATAAGGGGACACGATCTCTGCTTCAACAAGACGTGCCAAGGAAACCGCCTCGCAATATGTGCAGTAGCTGGTTGAGAAAAACGGTTCGAATAATGACTGGGTCGTGGCGTGATGTCACGCTGTGAAAAGTTGTCAGCAGATTAGATTTGTGGAATATTGTACTCTCTATGATGGTATGTGGAATTTGTTTTGCAGAGCCGGACACAATCCTTGTGTTCAAAATCTTCTATGGAGTATTTGGGGAAGGAACCCGCCTTGCAACGCCGAAGACAATCTGTGCGCCGGACTCATCGTCATTGAAGCCTGGTTCAGGGGCTACTGAGGGAGTCCTGGATTAGGGGGTCCTCGGGCAGCCGGACTATGTACTTGTGCCGGACTATTGGACTATGAAGATACAAGATTGAAGACTTCGTCTCATGTCCGTGTGGGACTCTCTTTGCGTGGAAGGCAAGCTTGGCAATTCGGATATGTAGATCTCCTTCTCTGTATCCGACTCTATGTAACCCTAGCCCCCTCTGGTGTCTATATAAACCGGAGGGTTTAGTCCGTAGGACAACAACAATCAGAATCATAGGCTAGCTTCTAGGGTTTAGCCCCTACGATCTCGTGGTAGATCAACTCTTGTAATACTCATATCATCAAGATCAATCAAGTAGGAAGTAGGGTATTACCTCCATTGAGAGGGACCGAACCTGGGTAAACATTGTGTTCCCCGCCTCCTGTTACCATTAGCCTTAGACGCACAGTTCAGGACCCCCTACCTGAGATCCGCCGGTTTTGACACCGACACCCGCCGCCCCGATTCCGGGGGCTACAGGGAGCTCCCACCATCGCACTAGCTGCTGTCATCACCCATATAACGGCAACCGCCGCCGCGATCCCGCATCAAGCGCTGTTGACGCCGGAGGAAGCTCCGGCCGCCACACACGTCCTGCGACGAGCCCGGACACGGGATCCAAAGATCCACCGCCACATGGACCCACCACCTGGCCCGTCATCCTCGGCGGAGGGAACATCGCCCACCACCATGGTCGGATCCAGGTCAGCCGTCGGCATCACCAAGACCAGATCTGGGCCAGACGCCGCCGCCGCCACCGCCACCGGCCACGCCCAGCCCCACCTCCATCCTCTGGCCACGTGCAGGCGATCATCACATCATGCCCAGCCGAACTCCACCCGTGCCACCAAGCGCTGACGCCAGGAGCCGTTGCACTGCCATGCCTTGGATCAGGATGGCGCCATCGCTGAAACCGTTGTCCCGCGCCGTGCGGCATCGCGCGAGGAGAGGAGTGATCCCCGCCGCCGCCTACGCCGACCAGATTGACGGCGCGCATCGACGACGATGAGGGAGGGAGCTGGAGGAAGCCTAGCCCCGGCGGCGGCGGCTATGATATGCCCCCTCAGCTGCTCGCCTTTTGTGCTAATGTTAGGCCAAATTTGAGAGCTAAGGATTCTGCCATCAGAACATCCGTGCAGTAGTCGATCTTACCATTTCCTCCTGCAATAAACCTACCTTAGTCGTCTCTCAAGACTGCCCTCATCGTGCCCTTCAGCATGTCATGGTCAAAGGATGCGTCAACATTGAGTTTCACGAAACCCCTAGGAGGACACAACCAACCCCCCTTTTTCATGGACGCCTTTGAAGATGACACATTTACAAAATTATATGTAAGAGCTATGATCCTCATTGATATCTGAGTTGCATTCTGAGTTAATTCCTTATGCACTAATTTCTGTCTTTCCCACCATCGATACCAAGCTGAGATAGCTATCATTTCTCGTACATTTTGGTACCCCGTAATACGCAAATCTTAATCTGGAAGGAGTAAAAGGTATTCCAATATCGCCTCTCCAGCATGATCTACCTCACAAGCTTTATCAATAATCACATCCATCCCTAGCCTTCTCCAAGCCTCCTTTGCTTTAGTACATAGGAAAAGCATGTGCTTCGTATCTTCTACACCTTGAGAGCAAGTAGGGAAAAAAGTCAAGACTTTCATGTGTCTACTAGAGAGTGTTGCCCGGTATGGGAGAGTGCCATGTAATGTATGCCTTATAATTTTTTTTGACTTTTACCGGACAAGATAACTTCCATATCTGACACCATATAAGGTTAAGGGTTAGGTGTGGTTTGCCTCATCCCATTAGAATGTTTTAGTTTAATCCCATACTGATAATTCCATTCCACAGAGTAAGCAGACCGTACCGAGAACATACCATTTTTCGTATAACTCTAGGCAATGAAATTTGTCATATTATGTTGCAAAATTGGGATTGAAAGAATCCCTTGTGCGTCAATGGGCCACATAGTTTGTCTAATCAGGTCCTCATCCCAATTATTGGGGACCGGGTCAATCAAATCAACCACTTTTGATAACAAATGTCCCCCCTTAGGGGCCACAATCTTCCTAGTGGCACAATTTGGGATCCAGGCATCTTCCCAAATATTGATGTTATGTCCACCCCCCACTCGCCAAATATAGCCACGCTCCAGAGTAGTAATGCCTGCCATAATGCTTTGCCATGTGAAAGAATCACCATGCTTTGGCTTGGATTTTAGCAAATCACCATTAGGATAGTACTTGGCCCTTACAATAGTAGCACACAAGGAGTTAGGATTATCAAGGAGACGCCATGCCTGTTTGGCAAGCAGAGCCAGTTTGAAACAATGGATATCACGGAATCTCATTCCTCCTTGGTTTTTTCGTACACACATTTTCCACCAGGCCATCTAGTGCATCCTCCTCTAGTTTTGTAGGACCTTGAAGTATGTCTAGAGGGGGTGATTAGACTACTTGACCAATTAAAAACTTAACCTTTTCCCAATTTTAGACTTTGGCAGATTTTAGCTATCATTGGACAAGTCAAGCAATCTTTACACAATTCCTTGGTTCAACTCCACAATCTTGTCGGAGGCTCCCAAGTGACACCTAGCCAATCTAGGAGACACCACTCTCCAAGAAGTAACAAATGGTGCGTTGATGATGAACTCCTTGCTCTTGTGCTTCAAATGATAGTCTCCCCAACACTCAACTCTCTCTCATAGGATTTGGATCTGGTGGAAAGAAGATTTGAGTGGAAAGCAACTTGGGGAAGGCTAGAGATCAAGATTCATATGGTAGGAATGGAATATCTTGGCCTCAACACATGAGTAGGTGATTCTCTCTCGGAACTGGTAAGTTGGAAGTGTAGGTTTGTTCTGATGGCTCTCTCCACGAATGAAGAGGAGGTGGAGGGATATATATAGCCTCCACACAAAATCTAACCGTTACACACAATTTACCAAACTCGGTGGGACCGAATCAACAAACTCGGTCAGACCGATTTAGCAAATCTAGTGACCGTTAGGAATTTTGGTGGGACCCACATGCAACTCGGTAGGACCGATATGGTTAGGGTGAGGGCACAACGTAATCTTATGGTTAGGGTTAGGGCACAACGTAATCTCGGTGAGACCGATTACACAAACTCGGTGAGACCAATTTTGTAATTAGCTAACCAGAGAGTTGGTCAGGTAAACTCAGTGGGACCGATTCGCTCTTTTCGGTGAGACCAAAATGTTACAAAAGGGAAACAGAGAGTTTACATTGCAATCTCGGTGGGACCGATTGCTCACTTCGTTTAGACCGAAATGTTACGAAGGGAAACAGAGAGATTACAATCCCATCTCGGTGAGACCGAGATCCCTATCGGTGATACCGATTTTCCTAGGGTTTGTGGCAGTGGCTATGACATTTGAACTCGGTGGCGCTGGATAGAAAGAATCAGTGGGACCGATTTTGACTTTGAGTTCAGGTCACATGTGGATGTGAGAAAGTAGTTGAGGGTTTTTGGAGCATATCACTAAGCACTTAAAGCAAGAGGCTCATTAAGCAACACCTCATCCCTCCTTGATAGTATTGGCTTTTCCTACAGACTCAATGTGATCTTATATCGCTAAAATGTAAAATGTAGAGTCTTGAGCTTTTGAGCTTGAGCCAATCCTTTGTCCTTAATATTTTGAGGGATCCACTTTCATCATCCATGCCATGCCATTCATTGAGCTTTCCTGAAATATTTGTCTTGGAATAGCATTAGCTCAATGAGCTATATGTTGTTATGAATTACCAAAACCACCTAGGGATAGTAGCACTTTCAATCTCCCCCTTTTTGGTAATTGATGACAACATATAGATCAAAGCTTCGACAAATGATAATAAGATTGAAAAACATCGTCGCTTTGAGAAGTATGTGATAAGCAAGAGCTCCCCCTAAATTTGTGCATAGTTTAAGACTTGCTTTGGACTGCAAATGCACAAGGAATTAGGCTCATGGGTTACTCTTCCATGTCACATACATCTTGGTGGAGCGCTCAAAATAATAAAGATTGAATACATGCACTCATCACCAAGCAAAGTGAATGATCATTTAAGGATAAGTAAGATAATATCATCTAACAAGCATAAGTGTAGCTTATGATCAAACACATGATCATCAATGTCTCACAGATAATAGCATAGTATCTCAAACAAGCAAATAAAGTTTAACCACCAAAGCAAGAGAGAACAAAAAGCAACACTCTCTCTCGAAGCCTATGATCTATACATTTTTCTCCCCCTTTGGCAACAAGTTATCAAAAAGTTCCTAGAAAATGCATAGTACTATATCGTCTCTCAGGCTTGGTCTTCAGGTGGTGGAGTAGATAGAACGCCAAGGATGAAAGCATCAGTTGATGTAGATGGAGCTGGAGGTGTGGGTGCTGAAGCTGGTTGCACTGGAGCTGTAGGAGCTGTAGCTGGTGCAGATGAAGTGGCTCTGGTGTCTGTCACTGGCACTGCAGCTGATCTCTGAGCTCTAGGCACTCTGGCAAATGCATCTGTGGTTGTCTTGCCCTTCCTCTCCTCCATGTCATCCTGAAGCTGCTCAACAACAGACTGGATCTCAGTCACCTTCACATCTAAATTGTAGAACTTCCGCTCCATGATCCTCTCCAGGCTCTCCTGGTTTTGAGTCAAGGTGGCCAGCCCCTTCTCAATTCTCAGAGTGGATGCAATCAAGTAGCCTAGTTGATCCTGTTTGCTTTTCAGAAAGTACTGAGATGCCTCTTCCGTTGTTGGCATCTTGGTAGCCTTCTCTGTCCTTGCCTTCTCCTTCTTGGCTTGAGCATGCACAGAAGATGGTTCATCTTCATCCATAACCACTTGGTTGTCCTCAAATTCTGGATAGATAGCAAAATGTTCCTTGTCCAGCAAGTATGTGCATGTTCCCATCTTGGAGTTAATCAGCTCCTGAATCTGTGGGGCATACCCACGACTTCTCTTCTGGTCTGCCGTTGTCCTCTTGACAGTCTCAACAATGAGGCTCATGACCTTGAATTTCTGTGGCACATCAAACAAGTGTAGCAAGTTTATAGCATGGCCTCTTATCATGTTGTGGTCACCTGACTTGGGCAATAGAGTATGCCTTAGGATCCAGTTGATCGTTGGCAGCCCTGACAGAAGATAATGTACAGATCTAAATTTATGTGTCTCAACTGCAGCATCTGGGATCTCCTTGTACATATGTGCCATGGAATTGTGATCCATCTTCTTCTTGGCATAGACATCCAAGTTATCTTCCTGCTCCTTGGGTGCATTGATCAGATTTGCCCATTCCTCAATAGTTGATTGGTATCTCGTACCTTTAGACATCCACACTATCCTGCCATCTGGGTAGAAATGTGCTGTGGAGTAGAATTGCATAATGAGCTCATCATTCCACTTTGTGTGCTTCTGCCCAACAAAGTCTGCAACTCCACAAGCAATGAAACTGTCTTGCACTCCAGGATAGTGTTCTTCATTCTCCTTCATGTAGGTCCAGTCGACCCACCTCATATCACACACTATAGGCTTCTTGTCCAACAACACAGTCTCATAGAAATCCTGTTGTTCCTTAGTGTGGAACCTGTAATCAACAGCAGTCCTTCTCCTGATAGCATAGGGATCAGACAACCTCCACTGTCCGAGTCCTGCATCCTTTCTTAGCTTCATGTTCTCAGCCACATGATGAGCATCATTGTGGTCTGGAATCTTTGGCTTCAGCTTCCTCAGGACTTGTCCTTCATCATCTTCCTGAGCAGCAACTTCAGGCACTGGGGCCTTGTTCTTCTCAGCAGCTGGTATACTCCTGGTATTCCTCTTTGTTGGATTCTTGGGCTTGGAGGCAGCTTTGGGTGCTTCTTTGGGCTTTGATGATGCAGCCCCTGACCTTATAGCATCACCCATCAGCTTTTGTGCCTTGGGTGCTGGTGCATCATCCTCTTCTTCCTCTTCTTAAGAGTCTCTCCTCATAGAGGGATTGCCAAGAACTTTGGCAGTGGTGGTTTTGACTCTCTTCTTCTTTTTATCTTGACCAGCAGCTTCATCTTCTGACTCAATAGTAAACTTCATGGTTTCTCCAGTGGCAACCTTCCTGGGTTTGGAAGTGGGAATCCTTCTTGCAGGTGCCTCTTTGGGATCAGGTTTTTCAGGTACTTGTGTTGATCCTCTGACCTTCAGCATAGGTGTCCTCTTGGCAGGGACCTTCCTATTAAGTCCAGGCTTTGTGTTTTTTGCAGAGTTGTACTCCTTTTTGAGCACTACCTTCTTGGCAGTAGCCTCATCTTCAGCTGCCACATAGTCCTCATCCTCAGAGTCTGAGGTTCTCTTCCTTCTGGCTCTTGAGGCCGCTTTAGGCAAATTTCTAGGAGTGCTTCTGCTGCCATCATCTGAAGAACTAGAGGGACTAGTGCCCTCACTCATGTGAACCTGCTCTTCTTCCCTGTTCTGGCTGTCACTTTGGTCTGATATGATGCAAACACTGACTGCTGACCCTGTGAATAGTTATAGATGAGATAGAATGGATGAGCATCACAAAATGCAGAGATTTTTGCAAAAGATTGATTCAAAAACTTAGTTTTAGTTTTCCACAGAAAGCATTTCGGATCAACCGATTTTCAAACTCGGTGATACCGAAGCAGTTTTGGAACCTAAACTAGTGAACTCGGTCAGACCGATTCACAGTTCGGTGGCACCGAGACTGCTAGGGTTTCACAAAGTTCTAAAATCGTCACACCGATTAGCAATTCTCGGTCACACCGAGAGTTACTAGTGCAGTGGCATTAGCCGAATCGGTGGGACCGAGTTTTTCAACTCAGTGGGTCCGAGATGGTTTCAGAAACCTAACCCTAAATTTTCAAATCGCATCTATTCTAAGGATTGTTTTGACTGGATAGAGGTGTTTCAATCGTGGCAAGAATCATAATGAACACAATGTGCTGAGAATAAGACGAGGATAGCACTGTGAACAAGTTCATACCCTAGTTCGGCGATGAACTCGCTACGGCGGCAATGGCGGAGACGAAATCCGTTGACGGCGGCGGAGACCAGTGACAGGAGGCGGCTAGCGACGAAGTCGACAATCTGGAGACCTAGAAGGTAGAGCGAGCTATGCGCGGGCGAATAGGTTTGGAGAAAGCTTTCCAAATTTTTTCCCGTGTTGAATATATAGCCCGACACAGTCGGTGTGGCCGAGTGGAACGACTCGGTGGCACCGAGATGCATAACTGTTCACAGTTACAGCAACTCGGTGTGACCGAAAAGTTCAAATCGGTTGCACCGAGATTGAAAACTTAGATCGACTTAGTGATCTTGGTATGACTGAAATGGAAGAATCGGTCAGACCGAAAAGCACAAAGAAGTTTTGGAAGTTTAAGTCTATGACGAATCGGGGACTCCGAGTGCTCCTCACACAGAGTGGTTCGAATCTGACTTGATCAAATTTTGTGATGTAGCATGAATAGAGTTTGAAATGAGAAAATCAAAGATAGCTAGAGAAGGTTCTTAGGCATTCTTGTCCATCCACTTGGCCAACGAAAAAGAAGCCAATCAATCAAAACAATAAGTGGATGTCCTCGAATGAGTAAAATATGCAACCAACATGCTCACACAATAGAATGGCAAATGAAATATGTGGCAAAGCATGCACAACCAATTCTAGCATCTATCAAACAGTTGGCGATGACTAGGTCATCTATATATGAGTATATTGACTTAGGAGTCAAATAAGAACATTTGATCATAGGTCATACTCATCGTTTAAGCTCAAGTGGGGTTACCACTTTTACATAATGCATTGATGTGTTCACATCATTAGAGTTGCTTTGACTCAATTCTTAGAGTTAAGCTCCCCCTAGATGTGAGATCCCCCCTTAGAGGGATGAACTAACCTTGGGTTTCGTCGATGATGACTTCATGTAGGTGTTGAAGATGTGGATGCTCAATGTTGATGTAGATCATTTGGAGCAATCCTTTGGAGTGAGTTGCACTTTCAATACCTACATGGGTTAGTCCCACAAGGAACAAAGAAGAATATCCATAGACATAGAGTGATGCACACACAAGATGATGTCCATGGAAACGTTAGGTTACCTTGTCCCTTGCCTTACCAACATGAGGGTTTGTGACTCCTTGAACTAGTGCAAGATATAGAAGTTGATTGCACTTGTCCTTGCCATAATGATATGAGTGAAGAATGTTGGCGGAGTCACCCTCAGAACTCTCTATTTCTTCTTCTTCGGGATCCACATCATCTTGATGGGAATCCTTGGAGTTGTAGTTGTACTTGATGAAGTAGAACTTGACGTAGTCTTGGGAACCCACTTGACCAAGGCCTTAGGTGCTTCTTCAAATGCATCAATCTCCTCTTGAAGCTTGTCCTTGCCTTTGTTCTTGTGGTCTTGTGGTGGAAGATCATCTTGAGCTTGTGTTCCCTTGAAGGAAGTAGGATCATACTTCTCTTGCTGAGGAACAAACTTCATCTTGGGGTATTGATCTTCTTCCCACTCAACTCCATTGGCATTGAACTTTCGTTCAAAACCAACACCTTGATTCTTCCGGTGTCTTCCTTGCTTGCGTACAATTTCCTCGAATTGCTTACTCCCGGCAAGGCTCTTGTATACACCTTTCTCTATAATTCCCCTCAATAAGCTATTTTCTTGCTCAAGTGTAACTTGGCTAGGAGAATCATTAGTGGAATCAAGAGAACTACTAGAAGCAACAATACTGGATTTAGCATTATTATTGTTACTACTAGAGGAAGAATCTTTCTGGTTCTTGTTACTAGACTTGACTTGAGGCATGTAAGTAGATAAGAGTAAATGCTTGGCAATGTAAGAAGAACTTTTCTTACAGAGATCATCATTGATTGCCTTTAAGAACTCATGCTCTTGCTCAAGATTGAGCTTTTCAAAGCGTAACTTCTCATGAGCCCTTAAAAGTTCTCGATGATCTTCGAAGATAGTTTCATGAGCTAACTTAAGAGTGTTTAGTTCTTTAGTTAGAAGCTCAATCTTCTCCTTATCATTGTCATTCGTTTTATCTTGATTAGCATGATTAATTGATGTTTCATCATAGTATTCATTACTAGAGTTGTCAATAAGTAAATCATCATCACCTAGCAAGTCATCTTCATCACTATTGAAATCAACATACTCGGGGTGTGTTACCTTAGGACCTTTGGCCATGAAGCATCTTCCAATTCCTTCATTTGGTGAATCAAATATGTCATAGGAGTTGGTTGACATAAGTGCTAGACCGGCAACACCTTCATCTTGAGTATATTCGGAGTCGGAGTGATAGCTTCTCTCGGAGTGATTGTCGGAGTCGGAGCCGGATATCCATTCACCAACATGAGCTTGATGTCTTCGTTTTGTGTAGCTTCTTGATGATGTGCCCTTCCTTTCCGAATCCTTGCTTCTCCGTGAGGGTCTTCATTCATAACGATCATCTCTACTCCTTCTCTCTCTTGGTGGTGATTCTTCTCTTCTACTTCTTCTTTTTGGAGATTGTTGCTTGGTATGTGACTCATCCATTGGTCCAATTAGTTTTTGTTCTAGTGCTTTATTCATTGCAAATTTTCGCTGCATTGGTGACCCTGTTCTTGATCTTGCATGTCAAATTTATGAGGTCCCAAGCAATTCTAATGCATGATATAGGCTCTAGGCACTTATAGGAGTAGTTGCTACCAATCTTGTTTAGTTTTATTCACTTTTATTTTTGAAGTTACTAAAATTTCAGAAATTTTCAAAAAATGTTAAGGAGAGTTTTGAGGGGCTCTTCTAGCCAAGGCTCCCAGGAAAAACAAGCTAAAGAGAAGGAAAAGGCCAAGTATAATCTTCCTCGCATAGCGGAAGTACGGCCGTGTGAATGGCCATGTGACGATTTCTTGAGAGAAGCCGGGATTTATGAAGACTTTTATTCTTTGATCGAGAATGCAGGCCTCACCGATTTCCACCACGACCGGATCAATCAGTATCTCTTACTCGCCAATACTTTCATGCAAAACTTCTATTATTATCCTAAGAAGTCACCGCCTTCAGTATCATTTCATTTATATGATAAATTCAGGGAAATGTCTTTACGTAATTTTTGCGCGGTATGTAAAATACCCTTTGAGGGTAAATTAGATGAACCACATTGTAAGGATGTGGATGGCTTTGTTAACACCATTACTATAGGGGATCCAAAGAAGGGTTCCGCTGCGAGAATCTCTAGCATACACTTTCCTGTTTTACGCTACTTTGCCATATTTGCCAGTCGGTGCTTAATTGGTCGTGGAAATAGTGGAAACTTCAATGTTCCTGATATAATTATTCTTCTCCATACATTGTTTGGTGATAATAGTTTTAGTATGGGTGTCGTTATTGCTAAACGTCTAAGCCTGAATCGTACAAAAGGCCTCATCTTTGGAGGTATCTATGCTGCATGTCTTGCTAAATATTTTGAGATACCTGAGAAAGAGGAGACAACATTGCCTCCTTACATTTTAGATTACAGGAGCATGGTAGCGCATGAGTTTATTGTTGACAACGAAGATAAGATGCTTCTGTATAACCTGAGATTTAATAAGAAACACAATGAGACTATTATTCTGCCTGCGCCTCTGTTGTTTGATTTGACTGTAGTTAATTATCTTGTCACGCCGGAAGCGGTGTACACTCATCGAGGCCAAGCATCCACTCCAGAGCCTGAGCCTGAGCCGGAACCTTCACCGGACCCTTATCATGCATCATCTTACCAGTGGGATCCGGAGGAGATGGCCAGCCAGTGGTATCCTGATTACACCCCTCAGTACACCGGGGAGAGTAGCCGCGGTCCTTGGCAGTAGACCAACTGAGGCCAAAAGCCTAAGCTTGGGGGAGTACGTATTTCTCACCGACTTTACATTCATGCTCACACACTATTCTAGTTGTCGGTGCTCATACTCTTTCATTGTATTAGCCATGCTAGTTTAATTTCTTTTTCTAGCTTTCTTCTTGTGTGTTTAATTTCCATGCTTGTAGTAGAAATTAAATTGAAAACCCAAAAAGATTTCTCGTTCTTCTTCTTACTTGTTGGGAGCTTTCCCATGTAAATAGTTTTATTTTATTTTCTTTCCTTTGGGGGTCGAGAGTAGAAGACCATATTAAAAATGTTTAGTGTCTCTCATATGCATGATTGTTTATTTAACTTAGAGCCCATATTGCTTTGTCTTCTCTCTTGAGTTGAATGCTTGCGGATTCTAGCTTAGTCCAATGCACGTGCACTATTATTATTATACACATCGTTCGGTCGTGCAAGTGAAAGGCAATAATGACGATATATGATGGACTGATTGAGAGGAGAAAAGCTGGTATGAACTCGACCTCTCTTGTTTTTGTAAATATGATAAGTTCATCATTCCTGATTCAGCTTATTATGAAGTAAACATATTTGCAATGACATTTAGAGATTATAGTTGCTTGTGCCATGCTTGATTAGCTATGAGTTATAATGGTGTACCTTGCATGCCAACATGCTATTAAAATGATTGTGATGTGGTATGATGGGATCGTATCCTCCTTTGAATTGAGTGACTTGACTTGGCGCATGTTCACGGATGTAGTTGAAACAAATCAACATAGCCTTCACGATATTTATGTTCATGGTGGATTATATCCTACTCATGCTTGTACTCGGTGTGAATTAATTTTAATGCATGTTCATGACTGTTGTCGCTCTCTCAGTTGGTCGCTTCCCAGTCTTTTGCTAGCCTTCACCTGTACTAAGCGGGAATACTGCTTGTGCATCCAAACTCCATAAACCCCAAAGTTGTTCCATATGAGTCCACCATACCTTCCTATATGCGGTATCTACCTGTCGTTCCAAGTAAATTTGAATGTGCCAAACTCCAAACCTTCAAATGAAATTCTGTTTTGTATGCTCGAGCAGCTCATGTTTCAACTAGGGCTGCCTATGTCTTCCATGCTAGGTGTGTTATTCTCAAGAGGAGTGGACAAGCAAAGGTTTAAGCTTGGGGGAGTTGATACGTCTCCAACGTATCTACTTTTCCAAACACTTTTTCCCTTGTTTTGGACTCTAATTTGTATGATTGAATGAAACTAACCCGGACTGATGTTGTTTTCAGCAGAACTGCCATGATGTTGTTTATTGTGCAGAAAACAAAAGTTCTCGGAATGACCTGAAAATCCATGGAGATAAGTTTCGGAAAATATAAAAAATACTCGCGAAAGAATCAAGGCCAGGGGGCCCACATCCTGTCCACGAGGGTGCAGGCGCGCCCTCCCCCCTGGGCGCGCCCCCTGTCTCGTGGGCCCCCTGACGCTCCATCGACCTTAACTCCAACTCCATATATTCCATTTCGCGGAGAAAAAAATTAGAGAGAAAGTTTCATCGCGTTTTACGATACGGAGCCACAGCCAAGCCCTAATCTCTCTCGGGAGGGCTGATCTGGAGTCTGTTCGGGGCTCCGGAGAGGGGGATTCGTTGCCGTCGTCATCATCAACCATCCTCCATAACCAATTTCATGATGCTCACCGCCGTGCATGAGTAATTCCATTGTAGGCTTGCTAGACGGTGATGGGTTGGATGAGATTTACCATGTAATCAAGTTAGTTTTTTTAGGGTTTGATCCCTAGTATCCACTATGTTCTGAGATTGATGTTGCTATGACTTTGCTATGCTTAATGCTTGTCACTAGGGCCCGAGTGCCATGATTTCAGATCTGAACCTATTATGTTTCATGAATATATGTGAGTTCTTGATCCTATCTTGCAAGTCTATAGTCACCTATTATGTGTTATGATCCGACAACCCCGAAGTGACAATAATCGGGATACTTCTCGGTGATGACTGTAGTTTGAGGAGTTCATGTATTCACTATGTGTTAATGCTTTGGTCTAGTACTCTATTAAAAGGAGGCCTTAATATCCCTTAGTTTCCACTAGGACCCCGCTGCCACGGTGTCACGCCCAATATGCGACCCTATCCTAAAGGAACTCGAAGGTCCCACCAAGGATAGAAGCGCATATTGGAGACGCTTTTGCAAGGTGGATATCATTACATCAAACCATTACATAATAGTTGGGGATACATACAAGAGGCATACAAAGCCACACGAATACAACAACATCATACATAAGAGCAACATCCGAGTATGAATGAACACAAACATAACTCAACAACATCCACCCTGCTAGCCCAGGCTGTCGACCTGGAACCTATCCCCTGATCGAAGAAGGTGTAGAAGAAGAACTCCAAAACAAGCAAAAATCACTCTTGCGTCATGATCATTGCGTAACCTATACCCGCAACTGTTGTTGTAGTAATCTGTGAGCCACGAGGACTCAGCAATGGGTATCAAGACTAGCAAAGCTTAATGGGTATCAAGACTAGCAAAGCTTAATGGGTAAAGGAATGGATAAGTGGTGAGGTTGCAGCAGTGTCTAAGCATATATGGTGGCTAACATACGCAAATAAGAGCGAGAAGAGAAGCAAACGGAACGGTCGAGAAACTAGCAATGATCAAGAAGTGATCCTGAACTCCTACTTACGTCAAACATAACCCAAAACCGTGTTCACTTCTCGGACTCTGCCGGAAAGAGACCATCACGGCTACACACGCGGTTGATGCGTTTTAATTAAGTCAAGTGTCAAGTTCTCTACAACCGGACATTAACTAATTCCCATTTGCCACATAATCGTGGGCATGGCTCTCAAAAGTTTATAGCCTGCAGGGGTGTCCCAACTTAGCCCATCACAAGCTCTCACGGTCAACGAAGGATAATCCTTCTCCCAGGAAGACCCAATCAGTCTCGGAATCCCGGTTTACAAGACATTTCGACAATGGTAAAACAAGACCAGCAAAGCCGCTCGAATGTGCCGACAAATCCTGACAGGAGCTGCACATATCTCGTTCTCAGGGCACACCGGATTGTCCAAACTTCCGGTAGGCCAGCCTAGAGTTGCCCCTGGTGGACATCGGCGGCTGACAGGTTGGACCAACACTCATGACGAGCACTGGCCCGGGGGGGGGGGGGGGGAAAATAAGATGACCCTCGGGCTCCGGAAACCCAAGGGAAAAAGGCTTAGGTGAGGCAAATGTAAACCCAAGGTTGGGCCTTGCTGGAGGAGTTTTATTCAAAGAAAACTGTCAAGGGGGTCCCATAAATCACCAAACCATGTAAGGAACGCAAAATTAAGGAACATAACACCGGTATGACGGAAACTAGGGCAGCAAGAATGGAACAAAACACCAGGCATAAGGCCGAGCCTTCCAACCTTTACCAAGTATATAGATGCATTAATTAAATAAGAGATATTGTGATATCCCAACATAATCCTGTCCACCATGGAGGAATCTTCAACTTCACCTGCAACTAACAACACTATAAGAGGGGCTGAGCAAAGAGGTAACATAGCCAAGCAACGGTTTGCTAGGAAGGGTGAAAAAGGTTAGAGGCTGACATGGCAATTTGGGAGGCTTGAAGAGCAAGTGATAGGTAGCGCAGCATAGCGATAGAATGAAGCAACTAGCATAGCAATGAATGTAGTGAGATCCAAGGTGACGGTCATCTTGCCTGAAATCCCGCTAGGAAGAAGAACGAGTCCGTGAAGAAGACAAGCGGACATAGACGAACCAAGCGTAGACGAACGAATCCTCACGATCGCGACAAAACAGGAACTAACGAGAAGGAGCACAACCGGAAAGAAGCAAACAACAAGGTAAACACACAACACATGAACATGACATTATGCTCAACCAAGTATGATTCATGACAAAGTTATATGAGGCTACTCATGGCATGAGATGATGCATACAAGAACAACACCTCAAAGCAAGTTTAAATGAGGCCGGAAATGACATATAACAATTTCGGTAAGTCCTCATATGCAAATTTCGAAATTGGTCCAGATCTGAACAAACATTAAGTTGAAATTGTTAAACAGAAAGTTAAGATGCACCATGATGATCTACATGAAATTCTAGTCAAGTTACATATAAAGTTCAATTAGTTCGGAGCTACGACCTAGAAGATATGGGCAAAACAAGTTAAACATGGCATTGATGCAAAATGCACCCAAACATCATGCAAACACTCTCAAAACAAGGATGCAATATGATAAGATGAAACTAAATGCAAAATCAAGGAAGTTTCATATAGAGCACACTCCAAACGATGCAACGGTGCAACACATACACATGAAACAAGTTTAATGGACAAGCTATCCAAAACAGCAACTAGGCATCTTACAAGCATCAAAACAGTATGCAACAGCACCTCAACATGAAGAAAAAAGGCATGGAAATGATTTACAGGTAAAGCAAAACAAAACATGAACACTGAGCTATCTCGAGAAAACACTATAACATACTCAAAAGGACATGGCAAGATTGCAAATAATAACAGTTTACAGACTTAACAGAAATAACATCAGGTTGTAATGTTTAGAGCTATCAAACAACATGCTACGGGAACTTATCATGGCAAACAAAGGAATGGCATGCTAATACTAAATACAAAGAATAAAAATCCCTTACTGAACTAATTCCAAAGATATACAGATAACATGGTAGCATCCATACAAACATGGCAAGTAATATGACAGATTCAGACATGGCAGGAACAACGATAAGTAGGCATGTTGGTGAGCTTGTACCACTCACCACAGAGCAATACATGGAATGACAAGGTTCCCAAAAGTCATAAGACACAATTATGAAGCTAAACATGGCAATAGAAAGGTCATAGGGTGCACGGATCACTAGCAACATACATGGCAAAACTGAACTTAATGTTAACAGGCTGATAGCAACATTATTTAGCAAATTGAGAGCAAGATTAAAACAAGCTACATCAGGATATAAATGCAACCAGGGGCATGGATGGATAGAGCATGACATTTATAACAAAACATACTTAGTGAACATCTCCAGATTATGCATAATATGACTTGTAGAAGCAGGTTTACATAGCATCATGATATAACAGATTCAGCCTAGCAAAACAGTAACAACAAGTACCCTACTTCATGAGCTCGATGCACTCACTAATAAACTCACTAAAATACATGGATTGCACCATTGTCAAGACGGTATGATGTATCTCAAAACTCATGTAGACATCAAGCTCATAGGATGCACACACAAAATACAACGAAAATGACAAAACAACAAGTTCTGTTAACAGACAGCAATTAACATCATATAGCACTCTTGCAATGATGATAAAGGCATCAAGATGAACTCAAACAAGCATGGCACAATGTAATGAAATGAAGAGCATCTCACGATGAACATTTTTATATATCATATGCATGAATCGGATCTACGGGCAGAAAGTTATGGCATGATGAACAGGGCATGAAAATATCACAGCAAAAATGACAGTGGGAAAACAACCTCTCGAAAACTAGATCTAGGGTTTGCACGTTCTTCGAGGATGACCGGGGAGCTCGCCGGAGTTGCGGGCTGCAGCGGCCGGAGAAGAGGAGGACGAAGCCGCAGAGGGCGCCTGCGGGATGGGGCTGGCCGGATCTGGTCGGACCTCGTCGGATCCGGGGCCGGCGGAGGCGGCGACGGGGCCGGGCGGCGCGGGGGTGATGACCGGGGCGGCGGCGGCACACCGGCACGGCGGCGAGCTCGGGCGGCGCCGACAGCCGGGCGGAGCAGCAGGGCGGCATATGGGCGGTCGGGGAAGGAAGCGCGGGGGCGCGGGGTGGCGATGGGCTTGGGGGGGGGGGCGACCCGGGCTCGGGCGGGCCGGCGGCGGTGGGCGGTGGCAATGCCACTTGTCGCCTACCGGTTGGTTACGGGCGGCGGCGCGGACGCGTCCGGTCGGACTGCGCGAAAATTTGGGGGAGAGCACATATTTATAGGTGGGAGGAGGTAGGAGTGTCCAAATGGGGTGCGGTTTTCGCCCACACGATCATGATCGAACGACCGAGAGCATGGAGGGGGTTTGGATGGGCTCAAGGGCTGTGGTGTAGAGGGGCTGGGCTGCAAACGAAAAGGGGGTTTCGGTTAGCTCGGTTAACCGTTGGGGTATCAAACGACCTCCAAATGGAACGAAATTTGACGGGCGGTCTACCGGTGATATATCAATGCCACTCGGCAAACCTCGGTCCATTCCGAGAATGTTTTTCGGTGGCTCACAATACAAGGTATGAGAGGGGGTGACGGGTGCGTGCGAGTGTGTCTGGGCCCAGAACGGACAACGGAGAGAACCGGGGGAACCCGAACGGATGCAAGTTTTGGAAAACATGCAGATGAAATGCAGATGATGACATGGAAAAATGCAACATGCAAGAAAATGACATGGCAACTACGGCGAATAGCTGGAAGACACCTGGCGCACCAGACCCGGGGCGTTAAACACGGGAGGGTAGGACAAAAGATGTCATGCAAGTTCTTTTCCATAAGCACGTATGACTATATTCGGAATACATGCCTACATTACATTGATGAATTGGAGCTAGTTATGTGTCACCCTATGTTATAGCTATTACATGAGGAATCGCATCCGACATAATTATCCATCACTGATCCAATGCCTACGAGCTTTTCACATACTGTGTTTCGCTTATTTACTTTTCCGTTGCTACTGTTACAATCACAAGAAAACTGCTATCTTTACTTTTGCCACTGTTACCATTACTATCATACTACTTTGCTACTAAGTTATCCAGGTGTGGTTGAGTTGACAACTCAACTGCTAATACTTAAGAATATTCTTTGGCTCCCCTTGTGTCGAATCAATAAATTTGTATTGAATACTCTACCCTCAAAAGCTGTTGCGATCCCCTACACTTGTGGGTTATCATAGAACCACCTCGATTGCCACCCCTTCACGGTCTCCACATAGGAGCCTTCGATCCAGGTGACATTGGGCATCTTGCCCACCATGGCGCCTCCGCACTCCGCTTGCTGGCCGACCACCACCTTCGGCTTCACATTGAAGGTCTTTAGCCATAGGCCGAAGTGGGGCGTAATGCGGAGGAAGGCCTCGCACACGAGATAAACGCTGAGATGTTGAGGATGAAATTGGGGGCTAGATCATGGAAGTCCAGTCGATAGTAGAACATGATCTCGCGGACAAATGGGTGGAGGCGGAATCCCAGTCCGCGGACGAAGTGAGAGAGAAACACTACCCTCTCTTGAGGCTTCGGGGTAGGAATGATCTTCCCTTCAGTAGGGAGCCGGTGCGCGATATCTGCGGCTAGGTATTCGGCTTCCCAAAGCTTCATGATGTCCTCCTCCTTAACGGAGGAGGCCATCCACTTGCCTCCCGCTCTGGACATGCTTGAAATGGCTTTGCGGAGAAGGAGAAATCTTGGCGCTAGAGCTCAAGCGAGGGGGAATGGATGAGCAGAGGAAGAAGGCGTGGGTGGAGAAAGGTGAATCCTTATCTCTTTATAAAGGCGGTAGAAACCACGCGTCTCCCCACTTGCCCCGTAAACTCACTTATTCCCCAAGCGTCGTGTTGATGGCGCGGTTGGGTTACCCACACCAGTATTGATGAGAATCCCGTGATAAGGGGACACGATCTCTGCTTCGACAAGACGTGCCAAGGAAACCGCCTCGCAATATGTGCAGTAGCTGGTTGAGAAAAATGGTTCGAATAATGACTGGGTCGTGGCGTGATGTCACGCTGTGAAAAGTTGTCAGCAGATTAGATTTGTGGAATATTGTACTCTCTACGATGGTATGTGGAATTTGTTTTGCAGAGCCGGACACAATCCTTGTGTTCAAAATCTTCTATGGAGTATTTGGGGAAGGAACCCGCCTTGCAACGCCGAAGACAATCTGCGCGTCGGACTCATCGTCATTGAAGCCTGGTTCAGGGGCTACTGAGGGAGTCCTGGATTAGGGGGTCCTCGGACAGCCGGACTATGTACTTGTGCCGGACTATTGGACTATGAAGATACAAGATTGAAGACTTCGTCTCATGTCCGTGTGGGACTCTCTTTGCGTGGAAGGCAAGCTTGGCAATTCGGATATGTAGATCTCCTTCTCTGTATCCGACTCTATGTAACCCTAGCCCCCTCCGGTGTCTATATAAACCGGAGGGTTTAGTCCGTAGGAGAAAAACAATCAGAATCATAGGCTAGCTTCTAGGGTTTAGCCCCTACAATCTCGTGGTAGATCAACTCTTGTAATACTCATATCATCAAGATCAATCAAGCAGGAAGTAGGGTATTACCTCCATCGAGAGGGACCGAACCTGGGTAAACATTGTGTTCCCCGCCTCCTGTTACCATTAGCCTTAGACGCACAGTTCAGGACCCCCTACCTGAGATCCGCCGGTTTTGACACCGACACCCGCCGCCCCGATTCCGGGGGCTACAGGGAGCTCCCACCATCGCACTAGCCGCTGTCATCGCCCATATAACGGCAACCGCCGCCGCGATCCCGCATCAAGCGCTGTCGACGCCGGAGGAAGTTCCGGCCGCCACACACGTCCTGCGACGAGCCCGGACACGGGATCCAAAGATCCACCGCCACATGGACCCACCACCTGGCCCGTCATCCTCGGCGGAGGGAACATCGCCCACCACCATGGTCAGATCCAGGTCAGCCGTCGGCATCACCAAGACCAGATCTGGGCCAGACGCCGCCGCCGCCACCGCCACCGGCCACGCCCAGCCCCACCTCCATCCTCTGGCCACGTGCAGGCGATCATCACATCATGCCCAGCCGAACTCCACCCGCGCCACCAAGCGCTGACGCCGGGAGCCGTTGCGCTGCCGTGCCTTGGATCAGGATGGCGCCATCGCTGAAACCGTTGTCCCGCACCCTGCGGCATCGCGCAAGGAGAGGAGTGATCCCCGCCGCCGCCTACGCCGACCACATTGACGGCGCGCATCGACGACGGTGAGGGAGGGAGCTGGAGGAGGCCTAGCCCCGGCGGCGGCTATGATATGCCCCCTCAGCTGCTCGCCTTTTGTGCTAATGTTAGGCCAAATTTGAGAGCTAAGGATTCTGCCATCAGAACATCCGTGCAGTAGTCGATCTTACCATTTCCTCCTGCAATAAACCTACCTTAGTCGTCTCTCAAGACTGCCCTCATCATACCCTTCAGCATGTCATGGTCAAAGGATGCGTCAACATTGAGTTTCATGAAACCCCTAGGAGGACACAACCAACCCCCCTTTTTCATGGACGCCTTTGAAGATGACACATTTACAAAATTATATGTAAGAGCTATGATCCTCACTGATATCTGAGTTGCATTCTGAGTTAATTCCTTATGCACTAATTTCTGTCTTTCCCACCATCGATACCAAGCTGAGATAGCTATCATTTCTCGTACATTTTGGTACCCCGTAATACGCAAATCTTAATCTGGAAGGAGTAAAAGGTATTCCAATATCGCCTCTCCAGCATGATCTACCTCACAAGCTTTATCAATAATCACATCCATCCCTAGCCTTCTCCAAACCTCCTTTGCTTTAGTACATAGGAAAAGCATGTGCTTCGTATCTTCTACACCTTGAGAGCAAGTAGGGCAAAAAGGCGAGACTTTCATGTGTCTATTAGAGAGTGTTGCCCGGTATGGGAGAGTGCCATGTAATGTATGCCTTATAATTTTTTTGACTTTTACCGGACAAGATAACTTCCATATCTGACACCATATAAGGTTAAGGGTTAGGTGTGGTTTGCCCCATCCCATTAGAATGTTTTAGTTTAATCCCATACTAATAATTCCATTCCACAGAGTAAGTAGACCGTACCGAGAACATACCATTTTTCGTATAACTCTAGGCAATGAAATTTGTCATATTATGTTGCAAAATTGGGATTGAAAGAATCCATTGTGCGTCAATGGGTCACATAGTTTGTCTAATCAGGTCCTCATCCCAATTATTGGAGACCGGGTCAATCAAATCAACCAGTTTTGATAACAAATGTCCCCCCTTAGGGGTCACAATCTTCCTAGTGGCACAATTTGGGATCCAGGCATCTTCCCAAATATTGATGTTATGTCCACCCCCCACTCGCCAAATATAGCCACGCTCCAGAGTAGTAATGCCTGCCATAATGCTTTGCCATGTGAAAGAATCACCATGCTTTGGCTTGGATTTTAGAAAATCACCATTAGGATAGTACTTGGCCCTTACAATAGTAGCACACAAGGAGTTAGGATTATCAAGGAGACGCCATGCCTGTTTGGCAAGCAGAGCCAGGTTGAAACAATGGATATCACGGAATCTCATTACTCCTTGGTTTTTTCGTACACACATTTTCCACCAGGCCATCTAGTGCATCCTCCTCTAGTTTTGTTGGACCTTGAAGTATGTCTAGAGGGGGTGATTAGACTACTTGACCAATTAAAAACTTAACCTTTTCCCAATTTTAGACTTTGGCAGATTTTAGCTATCATTGGACAAGTCAAGCAATCTTTACACAATTCAAGCAAGCATGCAAAGAGTATATGTGCAGCGGAAATTAAAGCATGCAACTTGCAAGAATGTAAGGGGAAGGGTTTGGAGAATTCAAACGCAATTGGAGACACGGATGTTTTTGTCGTGGTTCCGATAGGTGGTGCTATCGTACATCCACGTTGATGGAGACTTCAACCCACGAAGGGTAATGGTTGTGCGAGTCCACGGAGGGCTCCACCCACGAAGGGTCCACGAAGAAGCAACCTTGTCTATCCCACCATGGCCGTCGCCCACGAAGGACTTGCTTCAGTAGAGGTAGATCTTCACGAAGTAGGCGATCTCCTTGCCCTTACAAACTCCTTGGTTCAACTCCACAATCTTGTCGGAGGCTCCCAAGTGACACCTAGCCAATCTAGGAGACACCACTCTCCAAGAAGTAACAAATGGTGCGTTGATGATGAACTCCTTGCTCTTGTGCTTCAAATGATAGTCTCCCCAACACTCAACTCTCTCTCATAGGATTTGGATCTGGTGGAAAGAAGATTTGAGTGGAAATCAACTTGGGGAAGGCTAGAGATCAAGATTCATATGGTAGGAATGGAATATCTTGGCCTCAACACATGAGTAGGTGATTCTCTCTCAGAACTGGTAAGTTGGAAGTGTAGGTTTGTTCTGATGGCTCTCTCCACGAATGAATAGGAGGTGGAGGGGTATATATAGCCTCCACACAAAATCTAACCGTTACACACAATTTACCAAACTCGGTGGGACCGAATCAACAAACTCTGTCAGACCGATTTAGCAAATCTAGTGACCGTTAGGAATTTCGGTGGGACCCACATGCAACTCAGTAGGACCGATATGGTTAGGGTTAGGGCACAACGTAATCTCGGTGAGACTGATTACACAAACTCGGTGAGACCGATTTTGGTAATTAGCTAACCAGAGAGTTGGTCAGGTAAACTCAGTGGGACCGATTCGCTCTTTTCGGTGAGACCGAAATGTTACAAAAGGGAAACAGAGAGTTTACATTGCAATCTCGGTGGGACCGATTGCTCACTTTGTTTAGACCGAAATGTTACGAAGGGAAACAGAGAGATTACAATCCCATCTCGGTGAGACCGAGATCCCTATCGGTGATACCGATTTTCCTAGGGTTTGTGGCAGTGGCTATGACATTTGAACTCGGTGGCGCCGGATAGAAAGAATCAGTGGGACCGATTTTGACTTTGAGTTTAGGTCACATGTGGATGTGAGAAAGTAGTTGAGGGTTTTTGGAGCATATCACTAAGCACTTAAAGCAAGAGGCTCATTAAGCAACACCTCATCCCTCCTTGATAGTATTGGCTTTTCCTATAGACTCAATGTGATCTTATATCGCTAAAATGTAAAATGTAGAGTCTTGAGCTTTTGAGCTTGAGCCAATCCTTTGTCCTTAATATTTTGAGGGATCCACTTTCATCATCCATGCCATGCCATTCATTGAGCTTTCCTGAAATATTTGTCTTGGAATAGCATTAGCTCAATGAGCTATATGTTGTTATGAATTACCAAAACCACCTAGGGATAGTTGCACTTTCAATCTCCCCCTTTTTGGTAATTGATGACAAAATATAGATCAAAGCTTCGACAAATGATAATAAGATTGAAAAACATCGTCGCTTTGAGAAGTATGTGATAAGCAAGAGCCCCCCCTAAATTTGTGCATAGTTTAAGACTTGCTTTGGACTACAAATGCACAAGAAATTAGGCTCATGGGTTACTCTTCCATGTCACATACATCTTGGTGGAGCGCTCAAAATAATAAAGATTGAATACATGCACTCATCACCAAGCAAAGTGAATGATCATATAAGGATAAGTAAGATAATATCATCTAACAAGCATAAGTGTAGCTTATGATCAAACACATGATCATTAATGTCTCACAGATAATAGCATAGTATCTCAAACAAGCAAATAAAGTTTAACCACCAAAGCAAGAGAGAACAAAAAGCAACACTCTCTCTTGAAGCCTGTGATCTATACATTTTTCTCCCCCTTTGGCAACAAGTTACCAACAATTTCCTAGAAAATGCATAGTACTATATCGTCTCTCAGGCTTGGTCTTCAGGTGGTGGAGTAGATAGAACGCCAAGGACGAAAGCATCAGTTGATGTAGATGGAGCTGGAGGTGTGGTTGCTGAAGCTGGTTGCACTGCAGCTGTAGGAGCTGTAGCTGGTGCAGATGAAGTGGCTCTGGTGTCTGTCACTGGCACTGCAGCTGATCTCTGAGCTCTAGGCACTCTGGCAAATGCATCTATGGTTGTCTTTCCCTTCCTCTCCTCCATGTCATCCTGAAGCTTCTCAACAACAGACTGGATCTCAGTCACCTTCACATCTAAATTGTAGAACTTCTGCTCCATGATCCTCTCCAGGCTCTCCTGGTTTTGAGTCAAGGTGGCCAGCCCCTTCTCAATTCTCAGAGTGGATGCAATCAAGTAGCCTAGTTGATCCTGTTTGCTTTTCAGAAAGTACTGAGATGCCTCTTCCATTGTTGGCATCTTGGTAGCCTTCTCTGTCCTTGCCTTCTCCTTCTTGGCTTGAGCATGCACAGAAGATGGTTCATCTTCATCCATAACCACTTGGTTGTCCTCAAATTCTGGATAGATAGCAAAATGTTCCTTGTCCAGCAAGTATGTGCATGTGCCCATCTTGGAGTTAATCAGCTCCTGAATCTGTGGGGCATACCCACGACTTCTCTTCTGGTCTGCCGTTGTCCTCTTGACAGTCTCAACAATGAGGCTCATGACCTTGAATTTCTGTGGCACATCAAACAAGTGTAGCAAGTTTATAGCATGGCCTCTTATCATGTTGTGGTCACCTGACTTGGGCAATAGAGTATGCCTTAGGATCCAGTTGATCGTTGACAGCCCTGACAGAAGATAATGTACAGATCCAAATTTATGTGTCTCAACTGCAGCATCTGGGATCTCCTTGTACATATGTGCCATGGAATTGTGATCCATCTTCTTCTTGGCATATACATCCAAGTCATCTTCCTGCTCCTTGGGTGCATCGATCAGATTTGCCCATTCCTCAATAGTTGATTGGTATCTCGTACCTTCAGACATCCACACTATCCTGCCATCTGGGTAGAAATGTGCTGTGGAGTAGAATTGCATAATGAGCTCATCATTCCACTTTGTGTGCTTCTGCCCAACAAAGTCTGCAACTCCACAAGCAATGAAACTGTCTTGCACTCCAGGATAGTGTTCTTCATTCTCCTTCATGTAGGTCCAGTCGACCCACCTCATATCACACACTATAGGCTTCTTGTCCAACAACACAGTCTCATAGAAATCCTGTTGTTCCTTAGTGTGGAACCTGTAATCAACAGCAGTCCTTCTCCTGATAGCATAGGGATCAGACAACCTCCACTGTCCGAGTCCTGCATCCTTTCTTAGCTTCATGTTCTCAGCCACAGGATGAGCATCATTGTGGTCTGGAATCTTTGGCTTCAGCTTCCTCAGGACTTGTCCTTCATCATCTTCCTGAGCAGCAACTTCAGGCACTGGGGCCTTGTTCTTCTCAGCAGCTGGTATACTCATGGTATTCCTCTTTGGTGCATTCTTGGGCTTGGAGGCAGCTTTGGGTGCTTCTTTGGGCTTTGATGATGTAGCCCCTGACCTTATAGCATCACCCATCAGCTTTTGTGCCTTGGGTGCTGGTGCAGCATCCTCTTCTTCCTCTTCTTAAGAGTCTCTCCTCATAGAGGGATTGCCAAGAACTTTGGTAGTGGTGGTTTTGACTCTCTTCTTCTTTTTATCTTGACCAGCAGCTTCATCTTCTGACTCAATAGTAAACTTCATGGTTTCTCCAGTGGCAACCTTCCTGGGTTTGGAAGTGGGAATCCTTCTTGCAGGTGCCTCTTTGGGATCAGGTTTTTCAGGTACTTGTGTTGATCCTCTGACCTTCAGCATAGGTGTCCTCTTGGCAGGGACCTTCCTATTAAGTCCAGGCTTTGTGTTCTTTGCAGAGTTGTACTCCTTTTTGAGCACTACCTTCTTGTAAGTAGCCTCATCTTCAGCTGCCACATAGTCCTCATCCTCAGAGTCTGAGGTTCTCTTCCTTCTAGGTCTTGAGGCCGCTTTAGGCAAATTGCTAGGAGTGCTTCTGCTGCCATCATCTGAAGAACTAGAGGGACTAGTGCCCTCACTCATGTGAACCTGCTCTTCTTCCCTGTTCTGGCTGTCACTTTGGTCTGACATGATGCAAACACTGACTGCTGACCCTGTGAATAGTTATAGATGAGATAGAATGGATGAGCATCACAAAATGCAGAGATTTTTGCAAAAGAATGATTCAAAAACTTAGTTTTAGTTTTCCACAGAAAGCATTTCGGATCAACCGATTTTCAAACTCGGTGATACCGAAGCAGTTTCGGAACCTAAACTAGTGAACTCGGTCAGACCGATTCACAGTTCGGTGGCACCGAGACTGCTAGGGTTTCACAAAGTTCTAAAATCGTCACACTGATTAGCAATTCTCGGTCAGACCGAGAGTTACTAGTGCAATGGCATTAGCCGAATCGGTGGGACCGAGTTTTTCAACTCGGTGGGTCCGAGATGGTTTCGGAAACCTAACCCTAAATTTTCAAATCGCATCTATTCTAAGGATTGTTTTGACTGGATAGAGGTGTTTCAATCGTGGCAAGAATCATAATGAACACAATGTGCTGAGAATAAGACGAGGATAGCACTGTGATCAAGTTCATACCCTAGTCTGGTGATGAACTCGCTACGGCGGCAATGGCGGAGATGAAATCCGTTGATGGCGGCGGAGACCAGTGATAGGAGGCGGCTGGCGACGAAGTCGACAATCTGGAGACCTAGAAGGCAGAGCGAGCTATGCGCGGGCGAAGAGGTTTGGAGAAAGCTTTCCAAAAAAATTCCCGTGTTGAATATATAGCCTGACACAGTCGGTGTGACCGAGTGGAACGACTCGGTGGCAGCGAGATGCATAACTGTTGACAGTTATAGCAACTTGGTGTGACCGAAAAGTTCAAATCGGTTGCACCGAGATTGAAAACTTAGATCGACTTAGTGATCTTGGTATGACCGAAATGGAAGAATCGGTCAGACCGAAAAGCACAAAGAAGTTTTGGAAGTTTAAGTCTATGACAAATCGGGGACTCCGAGTGCTCCTCACACAGAGTGGTTCGAATCTGACTTGATCAAATTTTGTGATGTAGCATGAATAGAGTTTGAGATGAGAAAATCAAAGATAGCTAGAGAAGGTTCTTAAGCATTCTTGTCCATCCACTTGGCCAAAGAAAAAGAAGCCAATCAATCAAAACAATAAGTGGATGTCCTCGAATGAGTAAAATATGCAACCAACATGCTCACACAATAGAATGGCAAATGAAATATGTGGCAAAGCATGCACAACCAATTCTAGCATCTATCAAACAGTTGGCGATGACTAGGTCATCTATATATGAGTATATTGACTTAGGAGTCAAATAAGAACATTTGATCATAGGTCATACTCATCGTTTAAGCTCAAGTGGGGTTACCACTTTTACATAATGCATTGATGTGTTCACATCATTAGAGTTGCTTTGACTCAATTCTTAGAGTTAAGCTCCCCCTAGATGTGAGATCCCCCCTTAGAGGGATGAACTAACCTTGGGTTTCGTCGATGATGACTTCATGTAGGTGTTGAAGATGTGGATGCTCAATGTTGATGTAGATCATTTGGAGCAATCCTTTGGAGTGAGTTGCACTTTCAATACCTACATGGGTTAGTCCCACAAGGAACAAACAAGAATATCCATAGACATAGAGTGATGCACACACAAGATGATGTCCATGGAAACGTTAGGTTACCTTGTCCCTTGCCTTACCAACATGAGGGTTTGTGACTCCTTGAACTAGTGCAAGATATAGAAGTTGATTGCACTTGTCCTTGCCATAATGATATGAGTGAAGAATGTTGGCGGAGTCACCCTCAGAACTCTCTATTTCTTCTTCTTCGGGATCCACATCATCTTGATGGGAATCCTTGGAGTTGTAGTTGTACTTGATGAAGTAGAACTTGACGTAGTCTTGGGAACCCACTTGACCAAGGCCTTAGGTGCTTCTTCAAATGCATCAATCTCCTCTTGAAGCTTGTCCTTGCCTTTGTTCTTGTGGTCTTGTGGTGGAAGATCATCTTGAGCTTGTGTTCCCTTGAAGGAAGTAGGATCATACTTCTCTTGCTGAGGAACAAACTTCATCTTGGGGTATTGATCTTCTTCCCACTCAACTCCATTGGCATTGAACTTTCGTTCAAAACCAACACCTTGATTCTTCCGGTGTCTTCCTTGCTTGCGTACAATTTCCTCGAATTGCTTACTCCCGGCAAGGCTCTTGTATACACCTTTCTCTATAATTCCCCTCAATAAGCTATTTTCTTGCTCAAGTGTAACTTGGCTAGGAGAATCATTAGTGGAATCAAGAGAACTACTAGAAGCAACAATACTGGATTTAGCATTATTATTGTTACTACTAGAGGAAGAATCTTTCTGGTTCTTGTTACTAGACTTGACTTGAGGCATGTAAGTAGATAAGAGTAAACGCTTGGCAATGTAAGAAGAACTTTTCTTACAGAGATCATCATTGATTGCCTTTAAGAACTCATGCTCTTGCTCAAGATTGAGCTTTTCAAAGCGTAACTTCTCATGAGCCCTTAAAAGTTCTCGATGATCTTCGAAGATAGTTTCATGAGCTAACTTAAGAGTGTTTAGTTCTTTAGTTAGAAGCTCAATCTTCTCCTTATCATTGTCATTCGTTTTATCTTGATTAGCATGATTAATTGATGTTTCATCATAGTATTCATTACTAGAGTTGTCAATAAGTAAATCATCATCACCTAGCAAGTCATCTTCATCACTATTGAAATCAACATACTCGGGGTGCGTTACCTTAGGACCTTTGGCCATGAAGCATCTTCCAATTCCTTCATTTGGTGAATCAAATATGTCGTAGGAGTTGGTTGACACAAGTGCTAGACCGGCAACACCTTCATCTTGAGTATATTCGGAGTCGGAGTGATAGCTTCTCTCGGAGTGATTGTCGGAGTCGGAGCCGGATACCCATTCACCAACATGAGCTTGATGTCTTCGTTTTGTGTAGCTCCTTGATAACTTGTCCTTCCTTTCCGAATCCTTGCTTCTCCGTGAGGGTCTTCATTCATAACGATCATCTCTACTCCTTCTCTCTCTTGGTGGTGATTCTTCTCTTCTACTTCTTCTTTTTGGAGAATCTTCTCTTCTTTTATAGGGTGTCGTACACTCATTGGAATAGTGTCCGGGTCTCCCACAATTGTAGCAATTGCGCTCTCGACTAGAAGATCTTTTGTCATTGTAGGACCTTGACTTAGAGCTTCTTTCTTTGCTTCTAATCTTGTAGAATTTATTGAAGTTCTTCACCATTAAGCTCAATTCTTCATTGAAGGTTTGTTTCTCACTTGATGATGTGGGGGCTTCACATGAGGCTTTGTAAGCACCACTTGACTTGTTGTGAAGTTCCTCCTTATCCTTGAGTGACATCTCATGAGCAACAATTCTTCCAATGACTTCTGTTGGCTTGAGATCTTTGTAATTTGGCATCATTTGGATCAATGTGCACACGGTATCATACTTTCCATCCAATGCTCTTAAGATCTTCTTGATGATGAATCTGTCGGTCATCTCTTCACTTCCTAAGCCGGAAATCTCATTTGTGATAAGAGCAACCCTAGAGTACATTTCAGGAACACCTTCACAATCCTTCATTTTGAACTTGTCAAGCTGACTTTGGAGCACATCCAACTTGGATTCCTTGACGGAGTCGGTACCTTCATGCATATCAATCAAAGTATCCCAAATTTCCTTTGCATTCTCAAGACGGCTAGTTTTCTTGAATTCTTCGGGGCACAAGCCATTGAAGAGGATATCACAAGCTTGACTGTTGTATTGCAGCATCTTCAATTCATCCGCGCTAGCTTCACGGTTCGACTCTCTCCCATCAAAGAATTCACCTTGCAAGTCAATACACACAATAGCCCAAACGGCGGGGTTATGTCCGAGAATATGCATTTTCATCTTATGCTTCCAACTAGCAAAATTAGTGCCATCAAAGTAAGGACCTCTACGGTGATAATTTCCCTCGCTAGACGCCATACTCTCCTAGGTTGTGAAACCAAGGCTATGACCACCAAAAGCTATGAAAATCAAAGCAAATGGAGACCAAAGCTCTGATACCACTTGTAGGACCTTGAAGTATGTCTAGAGGGGGGGTGTAGACTACTTGACCAATTAAAAACTTAACCTTTTCCCAATTTTAGACTTTGGCAGATTTTAGCTATCTTTGGACAAGTCAAGCAATCTTCACACAATTCAAGCAAGCATGCAAAGAGTATATATGCAGCGGAAATTAAAGCATGCAACTTGCAAGAATGTAAGGGGAAGGGTTTGGAGAATTCAAACGCAATTGGAGACACGGATGTTTTTGTCGTGGTTCCGATAGGTGGTGCTATCGTACATCCACGTTGATGGAGACTTCAACCCACGAAGGGTAACGGTTGCGTGAGTCCATGGAGGGCTCCACCCACGAAGGGTCCACGAAGAAGCAACCTTGTCTATCCCACCATGGCCGTCGCCCATGAAGGAATTGCCTCACTAGCGGTAGATCTTCACGAAGTAGGCGATCTCCATGCCCTTACAAACTCCTTGGTTCAACTCCACAATCTTGTCGGAGGCTCCCAAGTGACACCTAGCCAATCTAGGAGAGACCACTCTCCAAGAAGTAACAAATGGTGCATTGATGATGAACTCCTTGCTCTTGTGCTTCAAATGATAGTCTCCCCAACACTCAACTCTTTCTCATAGGATTTGGATCTGGTGGAAAGAAGATTTGAGTGGAAAGCAACTTGGGGAAGGCTAGAGATCAAGATTCATATGGTAGGAATGGAATATCTTGGCCTCAACACATGAGTAGGTGATTCTTTCTCAGAACTGGTAAGTTGGAAGTGTAGGTTTATTCTGATGGCTCTCTCCATGAATGAAGAGGAGGTGGAGGGGTATATATAGCCTCCACACAAAATCTAACCGTTACACACAATTTACCAAACTTGGTGGGACCGAATCAACAAACTCGGTCACACCGATTTAGCAAATCTAGTGACTGTTAGGAATTTCGGTGGGACTGACATGCAACTCGGTAGGACCGATATGGTTAGGGTTAGGGCACAACGTAATCTCGGTGAGACCGATTACACAAACTCGATGAGACCGATTTTGGTAATTAGCTAACCAGAGAGTTGGTCAGGTAAACTCGGTGGGACCAATTCGCTCTTTTCGGTGAGACCGAAATGTTACGAAAGGGAAACAGAGAGTTTACATTGCAATCTCGGTGGGACCAATCTCTCACTTCGGTTAGACCGAAACATTATGAAGGGAAATAGAGAGATTACAATCCCATCTCGGTGAGACCGAGATCCCTATCGGTGAGACCAATTTGCCTAGGGTTTGTGGCAGTGGCTATGACATTTGAACTCAGTGGCGCCGGATAGAAAGAATCGGTGGGACCAATTTTGACTTTGAGTTTAGGTCATATGTGGATGTGAGAAAGTAGTTGAGGGTTTTTGGAGCATATCACTAAGCACTTGAAGCAAGAGGCTCATTAAGCAACACCTCATTCCTCCTTGATAGTATTGGCTTTTCCTATAGACTCAATGTGATCTTATATCACTAAAATGTAAAATGTAGAGTCTTGAGCTTTTGAGCTTGAGCCAATCCTTTGTCCTTAATATTTTTAGGGATCCACTTTCATCATCCATGCCATGCCATTCATTGAGCTTTCCTGAAATATTTGTCTTGGAATAGCATTAGCTCAATGAGCTATATGTTGTTATGAATTACCAAAACCACCTAGGGATAGTTGCACTTTCAAGTTTTCCTCGTCTCCCCACCAGAAATGCGCTATCACGTCAATGATTCCTTTATTTTTTTAATGAATTTTAAAGACCGACATTGCATAGGTAGGTATGGCTTGGATCACAATCTTAAGTAGGATCTCCTTCCCCGGCAGATAGTAACTTTTCCTTCCAACCACTAATTTTCTTAACAACGCGTTCTATCAGAAATTTAAAGCAGTTTGTTTTATCAACAACTACATTTGCTGGCAAGCCCATGTATTTGTCATTCAGAGCCTTCATCATTATATTCAGAGCCTCGGTCTTTATAATTAGCCATGTCCTAGTTAGCCTTAGGTGCATTTGTGTTTGATCAAATGCTATTTTTTAAGTTAATAGAAGCAGACATATAAGTTATAGCATTGGCTGGCCGGTTCCGTATCCGTGTTCGTAGACTGCCTCTCCTCCCTCCCCTTTTCCCATCCGCGGACATATGTGGGAGGAAATTTGCGAGTCGCTGTAAGAGATGCCCTAAGCCTCCATGTAGTTTAGGTCGTCATAGGCTTGTCCCGTGGGTATCCCCATCACCCGCTGCATCCTCGGTGTCTGATTTTGAATGTGTATAACCATGAGTAAAATCCCTCTTCAGCAAATGATTTCGGACTAAGAGTGCACCAGACTGACAAGCCTCAACAATCTAGTCTCTAGACTGGCACCTCACCTCATTAGCTGGCCAAAATGGTGCACGGAAGAATACACGTTGTTGTTCTAGTAACAGACACATATTTTTTTGAACCAAAACCCGTAGAACAATCGTTCTATGGTATATATTAATAAAAGCAAAAGTATTTACAATAAGTTACAAGCCACAAAGGACCAAGTTAACCAACTCATGTTCTATCAAAACCCAACATGTTAAGAGATCTTAATTGAGAAACTGATCAATCCAACTGGATAGTTGGGCTTCAAACTTGGACTTGATTCTATGCTTGAGAAGTAGGAGATCATGTTTCAGCAGTCTCTTCCAAGCCTGAATGGACTACTGCCTAGCTCTGAAATTTTTTCCGTTTCTTTGAATCCAGATGTTCCAACATCCCATGATGATGATTTCCATGGAAATTGATGTGGGAAGGACTTTAACCAAGAGACTAACTTCATCATAGGGTGATAAACCTCTGTTTCTGTGACCAATGAGAACTTCCCACCAACTTGAGGCAAAGTCACAGTCCCAAAAAAGATGTAGTGAAGTTTCTTCAGTATTGGAGTGGCAGGGCTCACATTTGTATGATGGTAGGTGAAAAGATTTTCTGTGTAGGAGATTCCTTGTGTTGACTTTGTCATGTAAGAGCATCCAAAAGAAAATTTTATATCTCAGCATTGCAGCATTCTTCCAAATCTTTTCAAAGATGTTTGGTGCTTTATCCCCCATTGTGATCAACTTCTACATCTTAATGGAAGAGTAATCAAATCCCCAAGGAAAACTCCATTTGTCATGTTGATGTCCAGATCCAGCTGTTTGGAGCATCTTTTGTAGTTGCAAGAATTGTTGATGTGCCTCAGTTGACAGTGGGATGTGAAAGTTATCCAGTGCATTATCAGCTTGTAGGTAATCTTGGATGGTCAAATTGTGCTTGCTGGAGAAGGAGAATAATTGGGGGAACTTGTCTTTGAGTATCCCCACTCCCCAATTATCATCCCAAAGGGTGATAGTGTTCCCTAGTCCAAAGGATCCAGTAGCAACCTTTTTGTATTGTGGGAGCAGCTTGAGAATTTTTTTCCACCAGAAAGACCCATGTGGTCTTTGGGTGATAACTCCTTGAGGATAGTATGATTCCCAAATCAGATGGACCCAAGGCAGGTCATGGTGATTTAAGAATCTG
This sequence comes from Triticum aestivum, assembly GCF_018294505.1. Classification (NCBI taxonomy): domain Eukaryota; kingdom Viridiplantae; phylum Streptophyta; class Magnoliopsida; order Poales; family Poaceae; genus Triticum; species Triticum aestivum. The sequence goes on along the minus strand of NC_057813.1, from coordinate 231,380,665 downwards.
TGGAGATTGTAACGCCCCAGATCCGATGCGCCAGGTGGCTGCTAGTTATTCGCCGACGTTGCCATGTCATTTGCTTGCGTGTTGCATTTTACCATGTCATCATGTGCATTTCATTTTGCAGACGTGTTCACCTCATGCATCCGAGCATTTCCCCCGTTGTCTGTTTTGCAATCCGGCACTCCTATGTCATCCGGCGTCCCCTTTTTGCCTCTTCTCTTGTGCGGGTGTTAAACTTTCTCGGAATGACCTGAGGTTTGCCAAGCGGCCTTGCTATAGCACCGGTAGACCGCCTGTCAAGTTTCGTGCCATTTGGAGGTCGTTTGGTACTCCAACGGTTAACCGCGTAGCCCGAAACCCCCCTTCTCTTTGCAGCCCAACACCCCTTCCAAACTGGCCCAAAACCCATCTAACTCCCCTCCATGCTCTCGGTCGTTCGATCACGATCGTGTGGGCGAAAACCGCTCCTCATTTGGACTGTCCTAGCTCCCTCTGCCCATATAAAGGCCCTCCCCTTCCATTTTCACGGATGATCCCCCCGAAACCATAGATCTCCTCCCTCTCCGCCGCCGGACATGTCCGCGTTGCGCCGGACATGTCCGCCCCGCCGACCGCAGCCAACCAGGAGGTGCCACCTGTCCCGCCGGCCTCTCTCTCTCCTGCGCGCCGCCGCGGGCCCACCGAGCCCATCTGAGGCCCGCGCGAGCCCGTCCCCGCCGCCGTTCGGCCCGCTCCGCGCCTGCTCCTCCCGAGCCGCCGCCCCGACCGGCTCCCGCCGCCGCCGCCGGCCGGGCTCGCCCCGCCGCCGCCCGCCCGGCTCCGCGGCCGCCGGCGCCCGCCGCCGCGGTGCTCCACGCCCGTCCCCGCCGCCATGCGCCGCCGGCCGGTCCCGCTGCTCCGGACCGTGCCCGAGCGCGCTCCCCCGCCGCCGCGGCGCCTTTCCCCGCTCCGGCCGCGCCCGAGCCGGCCGCCGTCCGCCGTCCCCGGCCGGCGCCGCCCTCCGGCGTCCGTGCTCCGCTCCGCCGCGCCTCCCTCGTCGCCCTCCGGCTCGCCCCGGCCGGATCCGGCGAGATCCGGCCCGGATTCGTCTTCTCCGGCCATCCCCGAGTCCAACTCCGGCGAGCTCGCGCCGCCACCTTGTAATCCGCGCCCGGGTCAACCCCCAGATCCGGAGGTATAATTTTACTAAGTCCCCGATTTTCGTAATTTTCATGCCATGTTCATGCCATCGTAACTCCGCATCCGTAGCTCCGTTTCGTGCGTATAATATGTCGAATTGTTCGCCTCGACGAGTACACCATTTCGTTCCATTGCATCATATTCATTTGAGGTCATCTCGATGCCTTAATCATTGTTGTAAGAGTGCTTCGTGATGTTTTCTGCTGTCTGTTATCAGAACGAGCTCTTTTGTCATTTTTGCCATGATTGATGTGTGCATCCTATGAGGTTGATGTCTACATGTCATCCTCTATCCATCCATGCCCCTGGTTACATTTATAGCTTGCTGTAGATTGTTCATATGTTGTTTCAAAGTTGCTTCATAATGTTGCTGTCAGCCTGTTTACATTAAGTTCACTTGTTCCCATGTGTTTTGCTAGTGATCCATGCACCCTATGACCTTGCTATTGTCATGCTTAGCTTCAAAAACATGCCTTCTTACTGTTGGTTGCCTTGTATTGTTCTGTAGTGAGTTGCACAAGCTCATCTACATGCCTTCATAATTCTGTTTCTGCCATGATTGAATCTGTAATATAACTTGCCATGTTTACATGGGTGCCATCATATTTTCTGATCCTTTTTGGCATGTGGTCAGTAAGGGAATTATGATCTATGCATTTAGTAGATTCATGCCATGCCTTTGTTTGCCATTATAAGTTCCTGTAACATATTGTTTGATAGCTCTAAACATCGCATCCTGATGTATTTTCTTCAAAGTCTGAAATTGTTATAACTTGCAATATTACCGTGCGTGTTTGAGCATGTTCTAGTGATTTCTGGAGATAGCTCAGTGTTCATGTTTTGTAATGCTTTACCTGTACATCATGCCCATGTCTTTTGTTTTCATATTGTGGTGATGTAGCATGTTGTTTTGATGCTTGCAATATGCCTAGTTGCTGTTTGGACAGATTGTTGTTATGACTTGTTTCACGTGTGTGTGTTGAACCGTTGCCCCATTTTGAGTGTGCTCTATATGAAACTTGCTTAGAATTGCATGTAGTTTCATATTATCACGTTGCATCCTTGTTTTGGTGTGTTTGCTTGATGTTTGGGTGCATTTTGCATCTATGCCATGTTTAACTTGTTTTGCTCATATCTTCTAGGCCGTAGCTCCGAACCAAATGAACTTTATATGTAATTTGACTAGAATCTCGTGTAGATCATCTTTGTGCATCTTAACTTGCTGTTTAACAACTTGAACATAAGGTTTATTCAGATCTGGACCAATTTCGAAATTTGCATATGAGGACTTACCGGAATTGTTACATGTTGTTCCCGGCCTCATTTAAACTTGCTTTGATGTGTTGCTCTTGTTTGCATCATCTCTTGCCATGGGTAGCTTCATGTAGCTTTGTCATGCATCATGCTTGTTGTGCATCATGTCTTGTTCATGTGTGGTGTGTTTACTATGTTGTGTGCTTCTTTTCGTTAGTTCCTGTTTCGTTGCGATCGTGAGGACTCGTTCATCTACGCTTGGTTCGTCTTCGTGGCTTCATCCGTTCGTCTTCTTCATGGACTCGTTCTTCTTCCTTGCAGGATTTCAGGCAAGATGACCGCTACCCTGGATCTCACTACTATCATTGCTATGCTAGTTGCTTCGTTCTATCGCTATGCTGCGTTACCTATCTGTTGCTCTTCAAGCCTCCCAAATTGCCATGAACCTCTAACCTTTGACACCTTTCCTATGCAAACCATTGTTTGGCTATGTTACCGCTTTTGCTCAGCCCCTCTTATAGCGTTGTTAGTTGCAGGTAAAGTTGAAGATTTCTCCATGGTGAACAGGATTTTGGTTGGGATATCACAATATCTCTTATATTATTAATGCATCTATATACTTAGTAAAGGGTGGAAGACTTGGCCTTTTGCCTAGTGTTTTGTTCCACTCTTGCCGCCCTAGTTTCCGTCATACCGGTGTTATATTCCCGGATTTTTTGTTCCTTACGCGGTCGGGTTATTTATGGGACCCCCTTGACAGTTCGCTTTGAATAAAACTCCTCCAGCAAGGCCCAACCTTGGTTTTACCATTTGCCTCACCACCACCTACCCTTTCCCTTGGGTCGGCCAACCCAAGGGTCATCTTTATTTTAGCCCCCCCCGGGCCAGTGCTTGTGTTGGTCCGAACTGAGCAGCCTGCGGGGCCACCTCGGGGCAACTCGAGGGCTGGTTTTACTCGTAGCTTGACTTATCCGGTGTTGCCCTGAGAACAAGATATGTGCAGCTCCTATCGGGATTGTCGGCGCATCGGGCGGCTTTGCTGGTCTTGTTTTACCATTATCGAAATGTCTTGTAAACCGGGATTCCGAGTCTGATCGGGTCTTCCTGGAAGAAGATCTATTCCTTCGTTGATCGCGAGAGCTTGTCATGGGCTAAGTTGGGACACCCCTGCAGGGTATAATCTTTCGAAAGTCGTGCCTGCGGTTATAGGCAGATGGGAATTTGTTAATGTCCGGTTGTAGATAACTTGACACCAGATACGAATTAAAACGCATCAACCGCGTGTGTAGCCGTGATGGTCTCTTCTTGGCGGAGTCCGGGAAGTGAACACGGTTTCTGTGTTATGTTTGACGTAAGTAGGAGTTCAAGATCATTTCTTGATCATTACTAGTTGACGACCGTTCCACTTGTTCTCTTCTCGCTCTTCTTTGCGTATGTTAGCCACCATATATGCTTAGTCGCTGCTGCAGCCTCACCACTTTACCCCCTTCCTTTCCCTTTAAGCTTTGCTAGTCTTGATACCCATGGTAATGGGATTGCTGAGTCCTCGTGGCTCACAGTTTACTACAACACCAGTTGCAGGTACAGGTTATGCGATGATCTTGACGCGAGTGCGATGTTTGCTTGTGTTGGAGTTCTTCTTCTGCTTCTTCTTCGATCAGGGGATAGGTTCCAGGTCGGCAGCCTGGGCTAGCAGGGTGGATGTCATTTGAGTTTCTGTTTGTGTTTCATCCGTAGTCGGATGAAGCTCTGATGTATTATGTTGTTGTATTTGTGTGGCATTGTATGCCTTATGTATGTATCCCCATCTATTATGTAATTTTGATGTAATGATATCCACCTTGCAAAAGCGTTTCAATATGCGGGTCTATCCTTGGTGGGACCTTCGAGTTCCTTTTGGATAGGGTCGCATATTGGGCGTGACAAGTTGGTATCACAGCCTCGACCGACCTTAGGAGCCCCCTTGATTGTTGGCCGTTGTTGAGTCTAGAAGAAAACTATTTTGTGTCTTAGGATTATATATATCGGAGAGTAGGAATTCTTTTTACTCCTTAGCCCCTTCGTCGCTCTGGTAAAGAATCTTGACGTAGGTGTTTTGAATTACTCCTCTTCCAATTCAAAATTTTCCTTAGGATCACGCAGTTGGTTTTCCGGTAGTTGTTCCTCGGCTCTTTTCATCCGGTGCATTTCTCGTCAAGTTGACTCGAGCCTCTTCATCTTTGAGTTCAATCCTCAGTTGTTTTCTTTCCCCACCCGCCCTCCCTTCTTCTTCTTGGAACCGGAATCCGTAATCGAGTATCCATCCTACTCGTGTGAAGTTTTTGCTTTCTTTCCTCAATGTTTTCAACCGGTGCTTTCTCTTCAAGATATTCGTCGATTTCCCCTTCCAAGTTGCCTTTGTTTTCCCGCCCTCCCACCCTTTTTCTTCCCGGAGTCTGACTCTTTTTCGACCATCAGATTCCATTCGTGTGGAGCCTCTTCAGTATTTCGTCAATTATTCTAACCGACAAATTCTCGTCTCGTTCGTCATTCTTCACCCCTTTTCTTTCTCCGGTGGACTCAATTCAAGTTTTTTTTCCGGGTTGATCATATTCTTTTCCTCAGCTCAAGTGTTCTCCTTGCTCGTTTGCCTCTCACCATTTTATCCTTCCGGAGTGCTCAAGACATCTCAAGAGATTCGTCTGTGTTTGAATTAATTCGAGGTTGTTACCTCATTCAAATATTTCAATTGTTCCGGTGCATCATCTACCTCTTCAACAATCCTTGCCAACGGTGTTTTTTCTCTTCAGTGGGCCCTAACCCACAGGTCTTTTTCTAGGATCTTACCTGACTCTTCTAATTCCCCCGGAGTTATTCTCAATTCTTTTCAAGTGTGACGTAAAAATGGATTCCATCAGTCACATGCCTTTTCAAGATCGATTTCAAATCATTTTTGGCTCAATCTCTAAGCTTTTCATTCTTCCGGAGTATCTCAGCAATTTTGGTGGTGTTTGTCGTCGTCATTTGAAGACCGAAGAAGAGTTTTTCCTCTAAATCTTGTTCGTTCTCTCGAAGATTCGCGGTTCTAGCTTCTTGTTATCCTATCGAATTGTTCCATTTGTCAGATATTCCTTTTTTTAACCATCCGGAGGATGCCAGAAGTTGTTTTCTCGTTTCTTTTCACCGGAGGCCATCGTTCTAGTTATTGTTCTCTATTTATCCCGGTGCTTTGTTCAAGTATTCTTTATCAGTTCATGAACTCAAGTTCTTTTGCATCTAATCCCCTCTAGCATATTTGTTCTTCTAATTCTTCCTGGTGATTCTTTCTCGTTCATCAGTCATTTTCAAATTCATACCGGTCGTTCATGAAGACTTTCTCGAGCTTTGTGCTATGTTTCCCCTTAAGCCTTTTTTTCAAGAAGAATAAGAGTATGCCAAATTCATTGTTGGTCATCAATTTAATTTGATGAAGGATAAGCATACAATAAATCTTAATCTTATTTCATCCAAGTGATTAATCCCTTCCTTTGGAGTTTGTTCTTGATGAATAAATTCTAGTTCCAAGTGTTTTCTTTTCCGGAGTTCAATTTCCTCAGCCATTTCGTCGGAACCTCCATCTAAATCATCGCAAGGCTCATCTTATTCGTTCTTCCCTCATTCTATCTCATCATCCTTTTGTTACCGGAGTTCTTCATGGTGGTTCTTCATGATTTAATTCATTCTTTAAGAGTTCATCAAGATTCTTTTGGTGGAGTTCAAGTATCTTTTCTTTTTCTCGAAGTGCAATTAAGTATCCGTATTCTTTTGAAGTGGAGTTTTGCATTTCTTCGTTCTTCTCAGATATTCAAATCCATTCAATCCTTCCTTCTAAGTTCTTGTCATTCAACTCTTTCAATTCTTTCCAGAGGTTTTGTGTCATCTATTCATCAAGTGTCATCCCATCGTGTGAAGTTCATGTTCTATTCTTTCCTTGTTCAACCGGAGTGCTGCCTAAATTCTTTCAGTCTCATTCGTTTCTTTTCTCATTCTAACCACTCCGGTTAGAACGAGTGCTTTCATAATCTATCTGATTCCGTGAGCTTTTGATTCTCGTCATTCTCGTCGTTCCTCTCTTCTTCTCGAGTGCTCTCGATTCTTTGCTTCTTCTCTTGAGTTCTTGTTTCACCTCATCCTTTTTTCTCTTCCGTCTCGGTCCTAAGATCTCGGGACGAGATCTCTTGTTAGTGGAGGAGTGTTGTAACGCCCCGGATCCGATGCGCCAGGTGTCTGCCAGTTATTCGCCGATGTTGCCATGTCATTTGCTTGCGTGTTGCATTTTACCATGTCATCATGTGCATTTCATTTTGCATACGTGTTCATCTCATGCATCCAAGCATTTTCCCCGTTGTTCGTTTTGCAATCCGGCACTCCTATGTCATCCGACGTCCCCTTTTTGCCTCTTCTCTTGTGCAGGTGTTAAACTTTCTCGGAATGACCTGAGGTTTGCCAAGCGGTCTTGGTATAGCACCGGTAGACCGCCTGTCAAGTTTCGTGCCATTTGGAGGTCGTTTGGTACTCCAACGGATAACCGCATAGCACGAAACCCTCCTTCTCTTTGCAGCCCAACACCCCTTCCAAACTGGCCCAAAACCCATCTAACTCCCCTCCATGCTCTCGACCGTTCGATCACGATCGTGTGGGCGAAAAACGCTCCTCATTTGGACTCTCCTAGCTCCCTCTACCCATATAAAGGCCATCCCCTTCCATTTTCACGGATGATCCCCCCGAAACACTAGATCTCCTCCCTCTCCGCCGCCGGACATGTCTGCGTCGCGCCGGACATGTCCGCCCCACCGACCGCAGCCAACCAGGAGGTGCCACTTGTCCCGTCGGCCTCTCTCTCTCTCCTGCGCCCCGCCGCGGGCCCGCCGAGCCCATCTGAGGCCCGCGCGAGCCCGTCCCTGCCGCCGTTCGGCCCGCTCCGCGCCTGCTCCTCCCGAGCCGCCGGCCCGACCGGCTCCCGCCGCCGCCGCCGGCCGGGCTAGCCCCGCCGCCGCCTGGCCGGCTCCGCGGCCACCGGCGCCCGCCGCCGCGGTGCTCCGCGCCCGTCCCCACCGCCATGCGCCGCCAGCCGGTCCCGCTGCTCCGGACCGCGCCCGAGCGCGCTTCCCCGCCGCCGCGGCGCCTTTCCCCGCTCCGGCCGCGCCCGAGCCGGCCGCCGTCCGCCGTCCCCGGCCGGCGCCGCCCTCCGGCGTCCGTGCTCCGCTCCGCCGCGCCTCCCTCGTCGCCCTCCGGCTCGCCCCGGCCGGATCCGGCGAGATCCGGCCCGGATTCGTCTTCTCCGGCCATTCCCGAGTCCAACTCCGGCGAGCTCGCGCCGCCGCCTCGTAATCCGCGCCCGGGTCAACCCCCAGATCCGGAGGTATAATTTCACTGTCCCAGATTTTCGTAATTTTCATGCCATGTTCATGCCAGCGTAACTCCGCATCCGTAGCTCCGATTCAAGCGTATAATATGTCAAATTGTTCGTCTCGACGAGTACATCATTTCATTCCATTGCATCATATTCATTTGAGGTCATCTTGATGCCTGAATCATCGTTGTAAGAGTGCTTCGTGATGTTTTCTGCTGTCTGTTATCAGAACGAGCTCTTTTGTCATTTTTGCCATGATTGATGTGTGCATCCTATGAGGTTGATGTCTACATGTGTTTTGAACTATGCCATGTCTTCTTTACAGAGGTGCTTACCATGTATTTTTGTGATCAATGGGGTGACTAGCACAAGCATGCAAACTAGGCATCGTGATGTTGCTGATTTTAGTCCATGTTCTGCTGTAATTTTGATGCCATGTAAACTTGTTGCTACAGAGAGATCCATGCATATTTTGAGATACTTCAGTAAGGGTGTTTTGAAAAAATGTTATTGTCTATCCATTCATGCCCTTGGTTGCAATTATGGAGTAGTCTAGCATGTCATTTCCGTGCTCTACTTTTGCTTCAAAATGTTTCCTGGCAGATTGTTTACGTGTTATTCAATTTGGCCAAGGTTGCTATAGTTGATCCTTGCATGCTATGGACTTGTTCTTGACTTGGTTTGTTACACCAACATGCCTTCTTGATGATGATATGCTTATCTTGTCATGCAATGACTTGTGGTGAGTGAATCGAGCTTGTTAAGTAGTGTTCATGTTGTTACTGTTTTGCTAGGCTGAATCTGGTATTTCGTGATGCTATATAAACATGCTTCTACTAATCATTCCATGCATAATCTGGAGATGTTCTATAAACATGTTTTGATCTACATGTCATCCTCTATCCATCCATGCCCCTGGTTGCATTTATAGCTTGTTGTAGATTGTTCATATGTTGTTCCAAAGTTGCTTCATAATGTTGCTGTCAGCCTGTTTACATTAAGTTCACTTGTTCCCATGTGTTTTGCTAGTGATCCATGCACCCTATGACCTTGCTATTGTCATGCTTAGCTTCAAAAACATGCCTTCTTACTGTTGGTTGCCTTGCCATGCCTTGTATTCTTCTGTAGTGAGTTGCACAAGCTCATCTACATGCCTTCATAATTCTGTTTCTGCCATGTTTGAATCTGTAATATAACTTGCCATGTTTACATGGGTGCCATCATATTTTCTGATCCTTTTTGGCCTATGGTCAGTAAGGGACTTTTGATCTATGTATTTAGTAGATTCATGCCATGCCTTTGTTTGCCAATATAAGTTCCTGTAACATATTGTTTGATAGCTCTAAACATCGCATCCTGATGTATTTTCTGCAAAGTCTGAAATTGTTATAACTTGCAATATTACCGTGTGTGTTTGAGCATGTTCTAGTGATTTCTGGAGATAGCTCAGTGTTCATGTTTTGTAATGCTTTACCTGTACATCATGTCCATGTCTTTTGTTTTAATATTGTGGTGCTGTAGCATGTTGTTTTGATGCTTGCAATATGCCTAGTTGATGTTTGGACAGATTGTTGTTATGACTTGTTTCATGTGTGTGTGTTGAACCGTTGCCCCGTTTTGAGTGTGCTCTATATGAAACTTGCTTAGAATTGCATGTTGTTTCATATTATCATGTTGCATCCTTGTTTTGGTGTGTTTGCTTGATGTTTGGGTGCATTTTGCATCTATGCCATGTTTAACTTGTTTTGCTCATATCTTCTAGGCCGTAGCTCCGAACCAAATGAACTTTATATGTAATTTGACTAGAATCTCATGTAGATCATCTTTGTGCATCTTAACTTGCTGTTTAACAACTTGAACATAAGGTTTAGTCAGATCTGGACCAATTTCGAAATTTGCATATGAGGACTTATCGGAATTGTTACATGTTGTTCCCGGCCTCATTTAAACTTGCTTTGATGTGTTGCTCTTGTTTGCATCATCTCTTGCCATGGGTAGCTTCATGTAGCTTTGTCATGCATCATGCTTGTTGTGCATCATGTCTTGTTCATGTGTGGTGTGTTTACTATGTTGTGTGCTTCTTTTCGTTAGTTCCTGTTTCGTTGCGATCGTGAGGACTCATTCGTCTACGCTTGGTTCGTCTTCGTGGCTTCATCCGTTCGTATTCTTCATGGACTCGTTCTTCTTCCTTGCGGGATTTCAGGCAAGATGACCGCTACCCTGGATCTCACTACTATCATTGCTATGCTAGTTGCTTCGTTCTATCGCTATGCTGCGTTACCTATCTGTTGCTCTTCAAGCCTCCCAAATTGCCATGAACCTCTAACCTTTGACACCTTTCCTATGCAAACCATTGTTTGGCTATGTTACCGCTTTTGCTCAGCCCCTCTTATAGCGTTGTTAGTTGCAGGTGAAGTTGAAGATTTCTCCATGGTGAACAGGATTTTGGTTGGGATATCACAATATCTCTTATATTATTAATGCATCTATATACTTGCTAAAGGGTGGAAGACTTGGCCTTTTGCCTAGTGTTTTGTTACACTCTTGTCGCCCTAGTTTCCGTCATACCGGTGTTATATTCCCGGATTTTTTGTTCCTTACGCGGTCGGGTGATTTATGGGACCCCCTTGACAGTTCGCTTTGAATAAAACTCCTCCAGCAAGGCCCAACCTTGGTTTTACCATTTACCTCACCACCACCTACCCTTTCCCTTGGGTCGGCCAACCCAAGGGTCTTCTTTATTTTAGCCCCCCCCCCCCGGGCCAGTGCTTGTCTAAGTGTTGGTCCGAACTGAGCAGCCTGCGGGGCCACCTCGGGGCAACTCGAGGGCTGGTTTTACTCGTAGCTTGACTTATCCGGTGTTGCCCTGAGAACGAGATATGTGCAGCTCCTATCGGGATTGTCGGCGCATCGGGCGGCTTTGCTGGTCTTGTTTTACCATTGTCGAAATGTCTTGTAAACCGGGATTCCGAGTCTGATCGGGTCTTCCTGGGAGAAGGTCTATTCCTTCGTTGATCACGAGAGCTTGTCATGGGCTAAGTTGGGACACCCCTGCAGGGTATAATCTTTCGAAAGCCGTGCCTGCGGTTATAGGCAGATGGGAATTTGTTAATGTCTGGTTGTAGATAACTTGACACCAGATACGAATTAAAATGCATCAACCGCGTGTGTAGCCGTGATGGTCTCTTCTCGGCGGAGTCCGTGAAGTGAACACGATTCCTGTGTTATGTTTGACGTAAGTAGGAGTTCAGGGTCATTTCTTGATCATTACTAGTTGACTACCGTTCCACTTGTTCTCTTCTCGCTCTTCTTTGCGTATGTTAGTCACCATATATGCTTAGTCGCTGCTGCAGCCTCACCACTTTACCCCCTTCCTTTCCCTTTAAGCTTTGCTAGTCTTGATACCCATGGTAATGGGATTGCTGAGTCCTCGTGGCTCACAGTTTACTACAACACCAGTTGCAGGTACAGGTTGTGCGATGATCTTGACGCGAGTGCGATGTTTGCTTGTGTTGGAGTTCTTCTTCTGCTTCTTCTTCGATCAGGGGATAGGTTCCAGGTCGGCAGCCTGGGCTAGCAGGGTGGATGTCATTTGAGTTTCTGTTTGTGTTTCATCCGTAGTCGGATGATGCTCTGATGTATTGTGTTGTTGTATTTGTGTGGCATTGTATGCCTTATGTATGTATCCCCATCTATTATGTAATTTTGATGTAATGATATCCACCTTGCAAAAGCGTTTCAATATGCGGGTCTATCCTTGGTGGGACCTTTGAGTTCCTTTTGGATAGGGTCGCATATTGGGCGTGACAGAGATGCTTCATCAAGAGACATTTTTATGAGTTGCAATGTTGAGCACACCCAGGCCACCTTGGTCGTTTGGTGTGCAGACTTTTTTCCATGAAATGAGAGTTGTGCCTTGGTCTTCCATGCCATAATTTCTCCAAAAGCAATGTCTAAGAAATTTGTTGATTTGTTCAACAATGCCAGCAGGGAGGTCTAGAGTACTCATGAAGAAGATTGGCAAACTTGTAAAGACAGACTTGATGATCACAAGTTTATCTCCATATAACAGAAAAGTGGAACAACCAGATAGCCTCTTGTCAATCCTGTTGAGAATGGGGGCAAAATCTTCCAGTTTTGGTTTAGTCAAACTAAGAGGCAAGCGCAAATAAGTGAAGGGGAAGGTTCCAATGCAGCATCCAAAATTCTGAGCCAAAATCTCCATTTTTGCTGGATTAGTATTAATTGAGACCATGGCTGACTTCTGAAAGTTGATTCTCAAACCAGTGTATGCTGTGAAATGCATGAGCAGATTCTTGAGTTGTTCTAGCTGAGTAGAGCGGGCTGGCATAAGAAGAACCGTATCATCAGCATATTGGATGACTAGAAAGTCAGGGCAAGGATGAGGAGGCAGAGGCTTGGTAATAAGATTGTTGTTCATGGCCTCATTCATAATTGACTAAAGCAGATCTGCAGCCAAGACTAAGAGAAGTGGGGAGAGAGGGTCTCCTTGTCTGACTCCTCTCTTGCAGAGAAACTTTTTACCTGGGACCCCATTCAACAACACAGATGAAAAACTAGAGCTGAAGATCATGTCTATACACATGAGCCATCTGTCACCAAAACCTCTGGCAATGAGAATTTCTTTTATGGTTTGGTGTTCAATGAGATCAAAAGCCTTCTGGAAATCAAGCTTCAAAACCAAGATTTCATCATCAGAGGAGTTGCACTGGTGAATGTATTCATAAGCCCAGGCCAAACAGTCCTGGATAAATCTATTCTTTGATGAAGGCATATTGATTTTTGTGCACCAATTTAAGGATGACCTTCTGAAGTCTGTTTGCAAGCAACTTTGTGATAATCTTGATGGAACAGTTGAGTAGTGAAATAGGCCTGAAGTCATTTGGTGTTGTTGGGTTCTCAGTCTTTGGGATCAGAGTAATGAAAGATGAGTTTATGCTTTGCAAGTTTATCTTTCCATGATAGAAATCATCAATTAGAGCATAGAAATCTGGAGCAATTATATCCCAGCAATGTTTAACAAAATTGGTGTTGAAACCATCAGGCCCTGGTGCCTTTTCAGGTTGCAGATCTTGGATGACATTTTCAATCTCCTCTTTAGAAAAACGTACTTCCAACATGGACAAATTAGGGTGTCTTGTGATGAGCCCCTGCATGTTTAACATGTTAAAAGTAGGCACTGAGCTGTTCAATCTGTCCTTGAATGCTTTCAGAAGAATCTCTGCTTTGGGGTTATGTTCTTTGACTGATTGGCCATTTTCATCTTGAAGACTATGAATATGATTCACTCTATATTTGAGTGTAGCATTGGCCTGAAAGTATTGTGAGTTTGCTTCCCCAAATTTAACCCTAATGGTAGCTCTCTACTGCCAATATATTCTCTATAAGTCCAGCAATTTCAGCAAGTGTTGCTTCAAAAATTCCCTGCCATTCCATTCAACTACCTGTAAAGGCCTGAACTCTTCAATAGTGTCCAAGAACAGAAGAACTTCATTGGTAGATTTGATTGTGTTGCTGAGCTGTGATATATTCTTAGCCCACTGTTTCAAGCATTTTCTCACTCTTTTGAACTTGGTAGTGATCCTCTTTGCACCATCTGAAATGTCCAGGTTCCGATCCCAATTTGCTTTGATAATATCCTTCAAGCCCTGAATATGCAACTAATAATTTGCAAATATGAAAATCTTAGCTTTTGGGATGTGAGTACTGTCGGTGTCAAAACCGGCGGATCTCGGGTAGGGGGTCCCGGACTCTGCATCTAAGGTTGATGGTAACAGGAGGCGGGGGCCACAATGTTTACCCAGGTCCGGGCCCTCTCTATGGAGGTAATACCCTACTTCCAGCTTGATTGATCTTGATGAATATGAGTATTACAAGAGTTGATCTACCATGAGATCGTAATGGCTAAAACCCTAGAAGTCTAGCATGTATGATTATGATTATGATTGCCTCTACGGACTAAACCCTCCGGCTTATGTAGACACCGGAGAGGACTAGGGTTGTATAAAGTCGGTTACAGAGAAAGGAATTTACATATCCGAACGCCAAGCTTGCCATCCACGCAAAGGAGAGTCCTATCCGAACACGAGAAGAAGTCTTCTGCCTTGTATCTTCATAGCCCATCAGTCCGGCCCACATCACATAGGCCGGACGGCCGAGTACCCCTTAATCCAGGACTCCCTCAGTAGCCCCTGAACCAGGCTTCAATGACGAGGTGTCCGACGCGCGGATTGTCTTCGACATTGCTAGGTGGTTCCTCCTCCGAATACTCCAAATCATCCTTCGAATACAGAAAATGTGTCCGGCTCTGTAAAACAAGTACCACACACAACCGCAGAGAGTATAGTATTTCACGAGTCCAATCCACTGACAACTTTTTTGTAGCGTGACATCACGTCGCCGCCCAGCCATTATTCGAACCGTTTTTTAGCCTGCCGCTCCATATTTCGAGATGCGGTTTTATTGGCACGTCTTGTCAAAGCAGAGATCGTGTCCCCTTATTGTGGGATTCTCATCAATACGGGCGTGGATAACCCAACCGTGCCGTCTGCACGGTCCTTGGGGAATAGGCAAGTTTTAAGGCCAGTGGGGAGGCGCTTGATATTCACTGCCTTTATAAGGAGATAAGGATTCACCCCTTTTCACCCACGCCTTCTCTCTCTGTGCCTCCCCCATTCTCGAGCTCCAGCTCCCAACTTCCTATCCTTTCCGCCCCAAGAAAGCACTCCAACCATGTCCGGATCCGGAGTGCAGGGCAAGTGGATGGCCTCCTCCGTCAAGGAGAAGGACATTACCAAGCTCCGTGAAAAGATCGATATGGTTGACTAGAGGGGGGGTGAATAGGAAACTAACAATTTTAAGCTTTTCTTACCAAATTAAACTTTGCAACAAAATAGGTTGTCTAGATGTGCAACTAAGTGAGCAGCCTATATGATGCAATAACAACTAGCACATATGCAAGCAAATGATGTAACACAAGAAAGCTTGCAAAAGTAAAGGCACGAAATAACCAAGAGTGGAGCCGGTGGAGACGAGGATGTGTTACCCGAGTTCCTTCCTTTTAAAGGGAAGTACGTCTCCGTTAGAGCGGTGTGGAGGCACAATGCTCCCCAAGAAGCCACTAGGGACACCGTATTCTCCTCATGCCCTCACACAATGCGAGATGCCGTGATTCCACTATTGGTGCCCTTGAAGGCGGCGACCGAACCTTTACAAACAAGGTTGGGGCAATCTCCACAACAATCGGAGGCTCCCAACAACACCACGAAGCTTCACCACAATGGAGTATGGCTTCGAGGTGACCTCAATTGTCTAGGGTGCTCAACCACCCAAGAGTAACAAGATCCGCTAGGGATAAGTGGGGGGAATCAAATATCCCGTGGTGGAAGTGTAGATCGGGCCCTTGTCACCCAATCCCGAGCAAATCAACAAGTTTGATTGGCTAGGGAGAGAGATCGGGCGAAAATGGAGCCTGGAGCAACAATGGAGGTTTGAGGTGGAAGAGGTAGTCAACTGGAGGTAGAAGACACCTTATATAGTCGAGGGAAAAATCCAACCGTTATCCACATGTTCAACCCGCGACACGCGGTACTACCACTCCAGGGGCGCGGTACTACCGCGAGGCTGCGTGGTACTACCGTAGCCGACCACGGTACTTCCGCGACAGCAGCACAGACTCGAACTTGCCTGACTAGGGAGCAGTACTACCGCTCGCGCGGTACTACCGCTCCCCCTTGCGGTACTACCGCCAGGCAGGAAAGTCACGGCCTGGGAAGGGCGCGGATGAAATAAATTACATCCGTGCCTACTTCCGCTGAAACTGAGGTGGTACAAAAATCCGACGCGGTACTACCGCTCGCGAGGCGCGGTACTACCGTTGCGGGCGCGGATGTAAAAAATTACATCCGCGCCTACTACCGTGACACTGCGGTACTAGGTAGGAGGGCCACGGTACTACGACTCCTAGGGAGCGGTACTACCGTGGGCCCCCGCGGTACTACCGCGTTGGACGAGTGGTACTACCGTGGGGGGCGCGGATGTAAAAAATTACATCCGCCCCTACTACCGCACCGGAGCGGCACAAGGCCTGGGAGCCACGGTACTAGAGCTACAGAGGAGCGGTACTACCATGACACACAGCGGTACTACCGCTTGTACTTGCGGTACTACCGCAAGTACAACAGTAGTTGTCAGATTTCCGCACAACCAAGATAACGAAGAGAAGCTCCAAAGTGCAGGGAAAGGTAGGACAAGTGTACGTGTTGATTCCACCCAAACCTTTCCGACGCGAACCCCCTCTTAATAGTACGGCTCTCCTACGACTGAGATCCACCAAAGAGAAACGTAGAACAATGCCGACTTCAATAGTCTCCGAGGGGCATCAAATCGTCTCGTGCCTAGTGATGAAGTATCTGAGAAACTCAAGGCACACGATTAGTCCGCAAAAGCATTGTCATCAATCACCAAAACATCTAAGGGACAAATATGCCCTTACAATCTCCCCCTTTTTGGTGGATTGATGACAACACGGGATTTGCACAAAGATAAGATATGTTTAGAGCAAGGGCAAACCCCACCTCTCTAAAATATAGACGGGCTCCCCCTAGATGTGTGCACTTTAGATGAATGCTTTGGACTGCATAGCACACAGACTAGGATCAACACTCCCCCTATATTTTAGAGACCAAGGCACGATAATTAACCTAGCATAGCATAATGATAGCACAATATAACACAAGCTCGCTAGGATAGATAGAGTGCATATGTCTTACACCATACGAAGTAAATCAACCGAGGTTCAAACGAGAAAGCAGCAAATAGTTCAACCGAGAAAGCAGCAAACACACGACACACACGACTCGCAAACTCCAAATCCCTACACTCTCTCCCCTTTGGCATCGAGACGCCAAAAAAGGCAGAGAGGACACCTACACACAAGAGGTGGATCAAGCAGGGAACTCGTCCCAACCCTCTCCGTCGGACTCCTCTACAGCTGGAATGGTCTCCTCTACATCCTCCTCAGAATCAGTCCACCTGTAGCCTTGCTTCTCCATCCACTCGGCCTCAGGAGTGATGCGCTCCTTAGACCCGCCAGACACTTCCTCACCATAGAGCTGCAAGATCTTGTTGTGCCGACGACGACTCTCCTTGGACGCCACATGAGTCCTATACTGCCCCTTGGCTTGCATGCAGAAGAGAGTCTTCATCTTGTCCTTCAGTTTCTTGGCCCATGATGGCATAGTGGAACTCCGGGAAGGCCTAGCAGCACGGCCCTCAGCAACATCCTCGGTGCCAGCATCCTCCTCATCAACAGCAGCCCTAGAAGCAGTCGCCTCGGCACGAGTAGCGGTGTTGGCCCAGTTGGATTTGATACGCAGACAGATGGGCTCATGGCGAATCCAGTCTGGAGCAAGGAACTCCTCACCAGGGAACATCTTCTCCCAAGTCTTCGAGATCAGCAGAAACAGATAGGGCCCATAGATGGGCACCTTGCAGTTGAATACTGCAAACCGAAGCTCACACCACATGATGTGTGAGACATCAAGCTGCTGAGTCTGAGACGAGCGAGCCTTCTCGCAAATAAGCATCATGTCCACCATATAGGCATGAACCTTGTCTTTGTCACCGATGCGAGGGAACAAGGAGTTGCAGAAGATACGATACATGATATCCAGAAAGGAGTTGAGCACCAACGTTGTCTTGCCATTGGCGAGCGCCTTCTCAACCATGAACGGAGTAAGCTTGCCCTTGTTGGCAGACTCAGCATTGCCATGGGGGCGAACACCCACTGGAGTGTTGAGCCCATCATCAGGAACATGGAGCAGATCCATGAACTCCTTCCAAGTAGCAGACAGTTGACGGCCATTGGTCATCCAGGTCATCCTCCGCTCTTCACTAGGGTGAAAATAAACTGAGGCAAAGAACTGACAGATAAGCTCAGGATCATAGTCAAGGTGGAAGGATATCACATGCTCAATGCCAAACTGCTCCACCAAGTCTAGAGCCTCTCCAAAGTAGTCACGGAACTTGTCCTTGCTCATGTGGTGCATATCAATCCACTTCACCTCCATGTAGGTATTCTGCTTGTTCTTGATGACATCCAGATAGATGTTGGTCTGTGCCTTGTTCTAGAACAGCTCACAGCCTCTGACAATGGAACGCGGGTGCACATAAGGGTGAAGCTGCCTGAGACGGACATACTCAGTTGGGGCTATCTCAGCCATGCCCTTAGCGGGCTCCTTGTGCTTGCTAGCTGAGGTCTTGACATTGGCTTGGAGGCAGACGATCCCTCTGGTACTTCACCTAGGTTGCGCAGACGCTTGGAGCCAGTGTCACGACTGGGATTGGACCAGCGAGAGCCACCACCTGAGACACACACGCAAAGCACCAAAGACGCAAAGAAGATCAATGCAAAGGCCACGATAAAGCACAAGAAACACATAGAAGACATACGAGAAAGTTGGCATGCGATAGATGTGAGCCATGGTAGAACTACCACTGCCTGCGGTACTAAAATATTAGTACCGCTCCAAACGCGGTAGTACCGTGCAAGGTCACGGTAGTACCGTGGTTGGAGCGGAAGTAAAATTTTAGTACCGCACAGAGCGCGGTAGTACCGCTCCCGAAGGGCGGTAGTACCGTGCAAGCGGTAGTACCGCGCCATACGGGCGGTAGTATCGCATAGCATCAGATCCAAGCGGTGATTTGAATCTGAAAAGAACCGCGAAACAACGGCGGTGCTACGGTGATCAGATCTAGCGCAAGACAACAATACAAGTATAAATCCTATGCAATACCCTGCTCCTTCATCCTACTCTTGCAGAGATTAAGCCTATGAATCTCAAGAACACACAAGCCTCCCCCAAAACCTAGAAACACCAAACACAATCAACACAGAGAGGGAGTTGGGGAAAAAACTTGGTCCATAGCAAGAGCACGTGGTGGGGAACGATCCCACTGGTCGGAATCATGGGAGGGCAGCCGGTGGAGGAGATCCGGCGACGAACGCCGGTTCCGTTCTTGAGCGAGGGAGAGAAGGAGATGACGTGGGAAAGGACTGCGAATGGGTATGGGGAGTTAGAACTCCCCTGCCTGTCGTTATCCCCACGCGCTTGAACCGGCGTGGTAGTACCGCGTATCATCGCGGTAGTACCGCTCGGGCGGAAGTACCGCGCCGAGGCGGTAGTACCGCTCAACCAGGCGGCAGTAAAAAATTACTGCCGCGTGGTGACGGTAGTACCGTGCTCCTGCAAGCGGTAGTACTGTGGCTGGCTGCGGTAGTACCGTAGCGGGCCGCGGTAGTACCGTGAACTCAAGTCACCGCAAGTTTCAACATGAGAGGAAAAAGCCTTTGCACGGAAATTGTTCACACACAAGAAACCACAAGAACACGCACAAACCAGAGGCAGAAAGATAACAAGAAACCACCAAGCGACAAAGCCTCTCGAGGAGAGAGGGCAGTGGCCGAAGCCACCTATGTTTGAGTTGGATGGTATGGCACCGCGAAGAATTATCCTTGGGCCCATGACCAAAACTCATCTTTGAAGCACAAGTACCATCAAAAGTGGCTAATGTGAAAGAGGTGATCGATTTATGCATAATGGGGGGAGGGAGAGTTCATTGAGAGAACAACACTCCCCCTATGTCCATGCCTACACCTAAACTAGACAACAAGTTGAGTGTGGTGGGGGGTGCACGGGTTCAAGTCACATTGCTCAAATCAATGATATTTAGCTCATGCCTTAACTCGCGAAATCTTGCTTCATCCAAGGGCTTCGTGAAAATATCTGCAAGGTTATCATGAGTGTTGACATACTTGAGCTCGATCTCCCCTCGCCTAATGTGATCCCGGATGAAGTGATACCGAATCTCAATGTGCTTCGTCTTGAAGTGTTGCACCGGGTTGAGAGAAATCTTGATGGCACTTTCATTATCACACCAAAGAGGCACTTTGTCACAAACGACACCGTACTCCTTTAAAGTTTGCCTCATCCATAGGAGTTGAGCACAACAACTACCGGCCGCCACATACTCCGCTTCGGTGGACAAGAGAGACACACAACTTTGCTTCTTGGAAGACCAACTTACCAAAGAGCAACCAAGAAATTGGCACCCTCCGGAAGTGGACTTCCTATCCACTTTGTCTCCCGCCCAATCGGAATACGTGAAACCTTCAAGCTTGAAGTTTGCTCCTCTTGGGTACCATAAGCCAAAGTTTGGGGTATGAGCCAAATATCGAAAGATTCACTTGACCGCCACATAGTGAATTTCCTTTGGTGCGGCTTGAAAACGTGCACACATCCCCACACTCAACATGATATCCGGTCTAGATGTACAAAGGTAAAGCAAGGAGCCAATCATGGAGCGATATACCTTTTGATCCACCGCTTTACCATTGGGATCGATGTCAAGTTGGCACTTGGTAGGCATTGGTGTAGTAGCCGGCTTGACATCACTTAGCTTGAATCTTTTAAGCATGTCTTGAGTGTATTTGGCTTGGTTGATGAAGGTTCCTTCTCTTCTTTGTTTGATGTCAAAACCAAGGAAGAACTTCAACTCTCCCATCGAAGACATCTTGAACTTGGAGGTCATGAGAGTGGCAAATTCCTCATTGAAAGCTTTGTTAGGAGAACCAAAGATAATATCATCAACATAAAGTTGGCATACAAACAACGCCCCGTTGACCTTCTTAGTAAAAAGAGTGGGGTCGATTTGTCCCACTTCAAATCCACGATCTTGTAGCAACTCGGTAAGGTGATCATACCACACACGTGGGGCTTGTTTAAGGCCATAGAGTGCCTTTTCGAGTTGATACACATGATCCGGGAAGTAGGGGTCCTCGAACTCGGGGGGTTGCTTGACATAGACCAACTCATTAATAGGACCATTAAGAAAAGCACTTTTCACATCCATTTGTTGCAACTTAAAGTTGTGATGGGAAGCATAAGCAATCAACAAATGAATGGATTCAAGACGAGCAACGGGAGCAAAGGTTTCACCGTAGTCGATACCCTCGACTTGGGAGTAGCCTTGTGCTACCAATCTCGCCTTGTTGCGAATGATGTTCCCATGAGCATCTTGCTTGTTCTTGAAGATCCACTTGGTTCCAATGACGTTGTGGTTCCCCGATGGTCTTGGCACCAATCTCCACACCTTGTTGTACTCGAAGTTGTTGAGTCCTTCATGCTTGGCATTGAGCCAATCCGAGTCTTCGAGCGCCTCATAGACCTTTTGGGGTTCAACACAAGAGACAAACGCGTGATGTTCACAATAGTTTGCTAATTGTCTACGAGTGCTTACCCCCTTTCTTAGGCTTCCAACCACGTTTTCCATGAGATGGCCTTGAGGAACTTTCGCTTGATCCAGTTGTCATCCGTGTCCTTGCTTCCATGATCTCGGAGTGCGACCGCGAGTTTGGTCACTCTTCGAAAGAGCTCACGAGGTTCTTCATCTTCTTTCATTACAAACTCATCAGCTTCATCTTGCACCACTTCATAGTTGGAGCGTTGAATGCTAGCACTTCCTCAATAGAGACCCTCGACACATTTCCATGCTTCTTTAGCCATGACATGCGGTCGGAGGTGAGGAAGATCTTCGAGAAGGATAGCATCTTGGATGATGAAGAGAGCACTCTCATTGAATTGATTGTCCACGGCTTCTCGAGGGGTGAAGTTGCTTGGGTCATGAGGATAAAAACCTTCTTCAATGATTCTCCAAAGGTTAGTGTTCACATGTTTTAAATGACGCTTAAAGTGATAGACCCAAGAATCAAAATCTTCATGTTTCTCATATTTAGGAGGAGGACCGGCATGATTCAAATGAGTAGAGGGGATTGACCCTCCATAAATTGGAGGTTCCACATGGGCAAAGATGTCGGTACCATTTCTACCACTAATAGAAGAACTCTTTTCAAT
This sequence comes from Triticum aestivum, assembly GCF_018294505.1. Taxonomy (NCBI): domain Eukaryota; kingdom Viridiplantae; phylum Streptophyta; class Magnoliopsida; order Poales; family Poaceae; genus Triticum; species Triticum aestivum. The sequence continues at coordinate 231,358,930 of NC_057813.1, read as the reverse complement.
GTTAGCTTCCCCCTTGTCGGAGGTAGCATCCGTCACCTTGTTGGTGGGATCACCCACTTTCATCAGCGAGGTAGATTGTTTAAGTCCTTCTAGGAATTCCTTAAACATGTCCTTGACCTCGGTCGTCATGGAGGTTTTCAATGTTTCCAAAGCCACGTTGAATTCCTCACGTGAGATCGAGTTACCCCCATCTCCCGTAGATGAGATTGGATTCGCATCGGAGTGCTCTCCCACCTCATGTACGACATCAACCATACTCTTCGGACGGTAAAGCCCTTAAAAAGAGACGAGGCTCTGATACCAATTGAAAGGATCGATATGGTTGACTAGAGGGGGGGTGAATAGGTAACTAACAATTTTAAGCTTTTCTTTACCAAATTAAACTTTGCAACAAAATAGGTTGTCTAGATGTGCAACTAAGTAAGCAACCTATATGATGCAATAACAACTAGCACATATGCAAGCAAATGATGTAACACAAGAAAGCTTGCAAAAGTAAAGGCACGAAATAACCAAGAGTGGAGCCGGTGGAGACAAGGATGTGTTACTGGAGTTCCTTCCTTTTAAAGGGAAGTACGTCTCTGTTAGAGCGGTGTGGAGGCACAATGCTCCCCAAGAATCCACTAGGGCCACCGTATTCTCCTCACGCCCTCACACAATGCGAGATACCGTGATTCCACTATTGGTGCCTTTGAAGGCGGCGACCGAACCTTTACAAACAAGGTTGGGGCAATCTCCACAACAATAGGAGACTCCCAACAACACCACGAAGCTTCACCAAAATGGAGTATGGCTTCGAGGTGACCTCAACCGTCTAGGGTGCTCAACCACCCAAGAGTAACAAGATCCGCTAGGGATAAGTGGGGGAATCAAATATCATGTGGTGGAAGTGTAGATCAGGCCCTTGTCACCCAATCCCGAGCAAATCAACAAGTTTGATTGGCTAGGGAGAGAGATCGGGCGAAAATGGAGCTTGGAGCAACAATGGAGCTTTGAGGTGGAAGAGGTAGTCAACTAGAGGTAGAAGACACCCCTTATATAGTCGAGGGAAAAATCCAACCATTATCCACATGTTCAGCCCGCGACACGCGGTACTACCGCTCCAGGGGCGCGGTACTACCGGGAGGCTACACGGTACTACCGTGGCCGACCACGATACTTCCGCGACAGCAGCACAGACCGGAACTTGCCTGACTAGGGAGCAGTACTACCGCTTGCGAGGTACTACCGCTCCCCCTTGCGGTACTACCGCCAGGCAGGAAAGTCGCGGCCTGGGAAGGGCGCGGATGAAATAAATTACATCCGTGCCTACTTCCGCTGAAACTGAGGTGGTACAAAAATCCAACACGGTACTACCGCTCGCGAGGCGCGGTACTACCATTGCGGGCGCGGATGTAAAAAATTACATCCGCGCCTACTACCGTGACACTGCGGTACTAGGTAGGAGGGCCACGGTACTACGACTCCTAGGGAGCGGTACTACCGTGGGCCCCCGCGGTACTACCGCGCTGGACGAGCGGTACTACCGTGGGGGGCGCGGATGTAAAAAATTACATCCGCCCCTACTACCGCACCGGAGCGGCAAAGGGCCTGGGAGCCGTGGTACTACCGCTCCAGAGGAGCGGTACTACCGCTTGTACTTGCGGTACTACCGCAAGTACAGTAGTAGTCGTCAGATTTCCGCACAACCAAGATAACGAAGAGAAGCTCCAAAGTGCAGGGAAAGGTAGGACAAGTGTACGTGTTGATTCCACCCAAACCTTTCCGACGCGGACCCCCTCTTAATAGTACGGCTCTCCTACGACTCAAATCCAACAAAGAGAAACATAGAACAACGCCGAATTCAATAGTCTCCGAGGGGCATCGAATCGTCTCGTGCCTAGTGATGAAGTATCTGAGAAACTCAAGGCACATCATTAGTCTGCAAAAGCATTGTCATCAATCACCAAAACATCTAAGGGATAAATATGCCCTTACACTCCGGGAGGCTAGGTATTTGGCCAAGGACAGATTTCCCCACCGGCTTCTGGCCGAGGGACAGATTGTCCCCACCCCGGAGCCCCATGAGAGGGTAGTATTCATCCCCCACTTCGTCCACGGGTTGGGATTTCCTCTCCACCCGTTCATCCGCGGACTCATGTTCTACAATGGGCTGGATTTCCATGATCTGGCCCCCAACTCCTTCCTCAACATATCGGCATTCATTATCGTGTGCGAGGCCTTCCTCCGCATCCCACCCCACTTCGGATTATGGCTAAAGATCTTCAATGTGAAGCCGAAGGTCATGGACAGTTGACACGTGGAGTGCGGAGGCGCCATGGTGAGCAAGATACCCAACATCACATGGCCAATAGGTACCTTCGTGGAGACCGTCAAAGGGTGGCAACAGCAGTGGTTCTACGTCACAGAGCCGCGCAACACCACCTGGGCCGCGGCTCCCGAATTCCAGTCCGGAGCCTCGATGTGGCTCACCTCCTGGCTAGAGAAGGGCCTGGACTGGTCTTCGTCGAACAAGCTGACAGCGCTTTAGACGCGCATCAGGAGCATGATAGACAAGAATATCAAGCTTGTCAATATGATACAGGTGATGCTTGTTTGCAGGATCCTTCCGTGCCAAAGCCGGACTTGCCATTTGTGGGAGTACAATCCGGCCAAGCACCAGACCTTGCTGAAGTCTTCGGCACTATGCACGAAGACATCTGGAAGGTGCTTTTCAAGTCCAACAAGACGTGGCCGGATACGGCTGAGGACCGTGGGCATGACTTGGCCCATCCTGCTAGTCCGAAAGTTTTTTCATGTTTTCAAGGTGTATCCTTTACTTGCATACTCGAGGAAGACGCCTAAGCCTCCCTACTGATTCTCTCAGGGCTGGACAAAGAAGGGGGAGACGATTCACCGTCCGACTCCACTACCCGAAGACCCAACAATTCCACTTCTGACGAAGATGCTGGTTCTGGCACCCTATCAAGCGCCGAAGAAGAAGGCCAAGGAGACCAGAGGTGGCCTCTATCATAAGGGCACTTTGGACGTGACGTCCGAAGACGCCGAGACTCATTCCTCTGCCACCTTGGACGACGAGGAAGAGGAGGAAGAAGAATAAAGCCATTCCCCCTTGAGAGGAAGAAAGAAAAGGGCGGCCTCCATGCTTCTGGAGGCCGAAGCATCCAAGAAGGGGAAAGCTTCCCTCCTGGACAACTCCACAGTGGACTCCGACAGTAGCTCGGAATGGCGCCCTTGGGATAAGGCCCTGGCCGAATCGTAAGTACTCGAAGATGCACTCATATATCCGTCCCTTTCCCTTCATGGTTTTAATACGTCAAATCATGTGCTGCAGCCCGACCCGTTCCGTCCTCCAGCGGTCCTCATCAACGGGGAATTCGCTGGACTCGAAGGTGAAGGACAGCGGGTCCCTTTCGGTGGCCTCCTCTCCCAAGGCCATGGATGACACCGAGGTGTTGTCCCCGAAGGACCCTAGGCTAGGGAGAGACGCAGGAAGCCATCAAGGCGGCGCCAGAGGGTGAAACCTCGGCCTTCGAACACATGGGGGAGCAAATCCCCATGGATACTGATGATGGGGGCCATATCCAATTCGGCCCCCAGCCGAATACAATTCCAGAGACCTATACGACTCCGAAATCAGGCAAGCGGCCTCTTTCGAAAGAGGGAGGTGCGCCTATTCCACCGATGACCTCTGTGCATCCAGAGGCACTAGATAATTTGCTGGAAGCGCTGCAAGGCACTTCCATTGTTGAGGAACACCGTATCCTTATGGGTACGGAGATTGAGAGGGTGTAGTCGGTTAAGAACAGACTGACCGATGCCTGTACCAGCCTTCTAACAGGTTTTGAGGTGAGAGACACAATTATATAAAAGTAATGTCATAGTATAGACAGTAGCCCCTGAGACTTTGTCCGGTGTTTGGAAAGAAAAGCCGAACAGAGGATCAAATAACTTTCGCGGGAGACTAACCTAACATGTTTATGTGAGTAAGTAGGCGTCGTTGCTGGCTGCGACCTCTCATGCTGCTGAGGTCTCCGGACTGAAGCAGAGTCTGGAGCGGACCGAGGAAGAGCTCGGCCGTGTGAAGAAACAGCTAGAAGACAACCAAGGTATGCAATAACCTTGTCTATATTCAGAAAGGATGAATGATTTGTGCTGACTAAAGTGCCATGATATTTATTAGGAGCGGCGACCGAGGTGGAGACCCTCAAGAAGGCGCTAGCCGAGGCCGAGGAGAGAGCGGCCAAGGAACAAGCCGCCCGTGAAAAGCATGAGGCCAGGGTCAGTGAGGTCCAGCAGGAGATCTAGGACGCCGTAAAGAAATGCGAGTCCTTGGAGTGCAACATTGCAGATCAAGAGTCCGAACTTGCCAAGGCCCGCCAAAGCGCACACAATGCCCGGGTTAAAGCCCAGGCGCCCTCCAGGAAGTCCAGGAGGCCAGAAAAATCGCGGCGGGTAAGGCCTTTATTATGTAGAGAAAATACGTGAAGAAAAGGTCCCTCTTACTGACTCGGATTTGGAGTTCTCCAGGGGCATTTGCGGATCTGCCGCGCAGCGTTTCAGACGCTGCGGAGTTCTTCCGAGCCGATGAGGGGAGCTCCATGGAGAAGCTGTTTTGGTCGCAATACCTTGCGCCAGAGCATCCGGTGCCCTTTAGCGATCAGCTAAAATAGCCGGTCGAACTGCATAGGGTGGCCGAACTAGCCATGAAGGATTTAATAATCCGGCCATGGCCTACCAAAGCCATACCCAGCAGCTACTTCGGGCTTGTTAAGCGGCTGGTCAATGCCTGCCCTTGGCTTGATGGCATCAAGCGGTCGGTCTGCATCGAAGGTGCGTGAATGGCTTTTGCCCGAGTCAAGATACAGTGGGTTAAGATGGACGCCGTGAAGCTTGCGACCGAGGGACCGCCCGCGGGCAAGGAGCGTCGCATGCTCGAGCGGTATTTTAACGATGTCCTGGAGGGATCCCGCATTGTGACGGAGCAATGTGCTAAGGATATTATCTTTGAATGAATACCTTCATGTCATCATGTTCCTTCCTGTATTATGAAAACAGAGCCGTTATGTAATATAATGCCTGTTATTTAAAATTTTACCTCCTGTGCGGCCGTTTTGTTAAATTTGAGAGTTGGCTACTGATACGTCTCCAACGTATCTATAATTTATGAAGTATTCATGCTATTATATTATCTGTTTTGGATGTTTATGGGCTTTACTAAGCACTTTTATATTATTTTTGGGACTAACCTATTAACCGGAGGCCCAGCCCAAATTGTTGTTTTCTTGCCTATTTCAGTGTTAAGAAGAAAAGGAATATCAAACAGAGTCCAAACGGAATGAAACCTTCGGGAGAGTTATTTTTGGAATGGAAGCAATCCAGGAGACTTGGAGTAGACGCCAGGGAAGCTTCGAGGTAGCCACGAAGGTCAGGGGCCCGCCCTACCCCCTGGGCACGCCCCCCACCCTCGTGGGCCCCTCGTGGATCCCCTGACCAACTTCATTCGCCTATATATATCCATATACCCTAAAATATTGAGGAGCACAGTAGATCGGGAGTTCCGCCGCCGCAAGCCTCTGTAGCCACCAAAAACCAATCAGGGCCTTGTTCCGGAGGGGGGATCCCTCACTGGTGGCCATCTTCATCATCCCGGCGCTCTCCATGACGAGGAAGGAGTAGTTCACCCTCGGGCTGAGGGTATGTGCCAGTAGCTATGTGTTTGATCTCTCTCTCTCGTGTTCTTAATTTGGCACAATCTTGATGTATCACGAGCTTTGCTATTATAGTTGGATCTTATGATGTTTCTCCCCCTCTACTCTCTTGTGATGAATTGAGTTTTCCCCTTGAAGTTGTCTTGTCGGATTGAGTCTTTAAGGATTTGAGAACACTTGATGTATGTCTTGCCATGCTTATCTGTGGTGACAATGGGATATTCACGTGATCTGCTTGATATATGTTTTGGTGATCAACTTGCGGGTTCAATGAACTTATGCATAGGGGTTGGCACACGTTTTCGTCTTGACTCTCCGGTAGAAACTTTGGGGCACTCTTTGAAGTACATTGTGTTGGTTGAATAGATGAATCTGAGATTGGGTTATGCATATTCTATAATCATGCCCACGGATACTTGAGGTGCCATTGGAGTATCTAGGTGACATTAGGGTTTTGGTTGATTTGTGTCTTAAGGTGTTATTCTAGTACGAACTCTATGATAGATCGAACGGAAAGAATAGCTTCGTGTTATTTTACTACGGACTCTTGAATAGATCAATCAGAAAGGATAACTTTGAGGTGGTTTCGTACCCTACAATAATCTCTTTGTTTGTTCTCCACTATTAGTGACTTTGGAGTGATGCTTTGTTGCATGTTGAGGGATAGTTATATGATCTAGTTATGTTATTATTGTTGAGAGAACTTGCACTACTGAAAGTATGAACCCTAGGCCTTGTTTCCTAGCATTGCAATACCGTTTACACTCACTTTTATCGCTTGCTACCTGATACGTCTCCAACGCGTATCTATAATTTATGAAGCATTCATGCTATATTATTATGTGTTTTGAATGATTACGGGCTTTATTATTCAATTTTATATTACTTTTGGGACTAACCTATTAACCGGAGGCCCAGCCCATATTGCTGTTTTATTGCCTGTTTCAGTATTTTGAAGAAAAGGAATATCAAACGGAGTCCAAACAGAATGAAACCTTCGGCATCGTGATTTTTTGGAAGAATATCATCCTGGAGGCTTGGAGATCAAGTCAGAAGATACTCGAGGAGCCCAGGAGATAGGGGCGCCCCCCCCCCATACAGGGCGCGGCCCCTGTCTCGTGGACCCCTCGAGCACCCCCCCCCCCGACCGACTTCTTTCGCCTATAAAACCCTACGTACCCTAAAACCATCGAATATCAAGATAGATCGTGAGTTCCGCTGACGCAAGCCTCTGTAGCCACCAAAAACCTCTCGGGAGTCCATTCTGGCACCCTGCCGGAGGGGGAACCCATCACCGGTGGCCATCTTCATCATCTCTGCGCTCTCCATGACGAGGAGGGAGTAGTTCACCCTCGGGGCTGAGGGTATGTACCAGTAGCTATGTGTTTGATCTCTCTCTCTCTCGTGTTCTCTCTCGTGTTCCCTCTATGGCACGATCTTGATGTATCCCGAGCTTTGCTATTGTAGTTGGATCTTATGATGTTTCTCCCCCTCTACTCTCTTATGATGAATTGAGTTCCCCCTTTGAAGTTATCTTATCGGATTGAGTCTTTACTTTGAGAACACTTGATGTATGTGTTGCCGTGTTTATCTGTGGTGACAATGGGATATCACGTGCCACTTGATGTATGTTTTGGTGACCAACTTGTGGGTTCTGCCCATGAACCTATGCATAGGGGTTGGCACACGTTTTCTTGACTCTCCGGTAGAAACTTTGGGGCACTCTTTGAAGTACTTTTATGTTGGTTGGATGAATCTGAGATTGTGTGATGCATATTGTATAATCATGCCCACGGATACTTGAGGTGATAATGGAGTATCTAGGTGACATTAGGGTTTTGGTTGATTTGTGTCTTAAGGTGTTATTCTAGTACGAACTCTTTTATAGATTGATCTGAAAGAATAACTTTGAGGTGGTTTCGTACCCTACCATAATCTCTTGATTTGTTCTCCGCTATTAGTGGCTTTGGAGTGACTCTTTGTTGCATGTTGAGGGATTGTTATATGATCTATCTATGTTATTATTGTTGAGAGAACTTGCAGTAGTGAAAGTATGAACCCTAGGCCTTGTTTCCTATCATTGCAACACCGTTTGTGCTCACTTTTATCATTAATTACCTTGCTGTTTTTATATTTTCAGATTACAAATACCTTTATCTACTATCCATATTGCACTTGTATCACCATCTCTTCACCGAACTAGTGCACCTATACAATTTACCATTGTATTGGGTGTGTTGGGGACACAAGAGACTCTTTGTTATTTGGTTGCAGGGTTGTTTGAGAGAGACCATCTTCATCCTATGCCTCCCACGGATTGATAAACCTTAGGTCATCCACTTGAGGGAAATTTGCTACTGTCCTACAAACCTGTGCACTTGCAGGCCCAACAACGTCTACAAGAAGAAGGTTGTGTAGTAGACATCAAGCTCTTTTCTGGCGCCGTTGCCGGGGAGGTGAGTGCTTGAAGGTATATCTTTAGATGTTGCAATCGAATCTTTTTGTTTCTTGTTTTATCACTAGTTTAGTTTATAAAAGAAAACTACAAAAAAATGATGGATTTGAGTTTGTCTCATACGCTTCGTCTTTTTAATATCTTTCGTGAGTATGATGGAAAGGAAAATTGTGCTCAAGTGCTAGAAGAAGAATGCATTAAAATGCTTGGTACTAAATATTTGAATGATGAGCATGATTGCAATGTTGTTAGTATGCACTCATTGAATATCCATAGTACTAATGATGATTGCACTAGTTATGATGAAAATGTCTCCTATGAGCATGTTGATATTTGTGGAGTGCATGTTTGCATGAACACACCAAATAGAGAAGATATATATTGTAAGAGGCATAACCATTTAGAAACTAAATGGTTGAAAGAAAGGCAAGATGTGAGTGCTGAAAATTTAAAATCCCTTTGCCGTACTTGTGAACTTTGCAATGAACATGCTCATTTACATCTCCAATGCAAATTGTTTCATGACTGAATCGTGTCCAAAAATTGTGATGATTTGATTTCCCTTGCACATTATAATGAACTTAGCTTGCTTTTGGGTTATGAAGAGTTGAAACGTTTAACTAAGCCTATTCCAGAATTTAATCTTGAGCATTTCCTTGATATTGATCTAGAAAAGATTTATATGTTTTGTGCAGAGAATTGCATTGAAAATCCTTATATTGCCAATTACCTAAAGAAAATAAAGCAAATAGAAGACGATGAGAATACTAATGAAAGGGAAGACACTTCCCAATATCCTCCTATTATTTCTTGTGATGAATTAGGTAACGAGGAGCAGCTTTCTATTCAACCAATCTCGTCAATAAGGAGCTCAAAGAGGAAGGTTGAACCCACACATAATGTGAAGAATAAAAAGAAAAGAAGGGGCAACAAAGGTAAAAAGGTATCCCTTCCAAATGATGTTGCTCCTACTACTCATTGATTGTGATAATTGCTTTACTATTGGTGTTATCCATATTTTTAACGATGAGAGTGATTATGCTTATGATATGAAAAGTCCCAAGCTTGGGGAAGCTATGTTTGATGAGAATGACATATTTGAGAATATATTTGCTGAAATTAATGTTTGTCCCAAGCTTGGGGATGCTACGTTTAGTGAAGATGATATTTTTAGCATCCCAAGTTTTGATATGGAAAGTAGTTATGATGATAGCATGCCTCCTACGTATGATGATTATATTGATGAAAGTGGATTTGGAAGAGTGTCAACTTTATTTAGTGATTCCACTATCTTGGGAGAGGTTTCAATCAATTATGATGAGAACGAAGTTGCTACTTATGATGATTATTGTGATGAAACTTATGCTATAAAAAGTGGTGATGATTATATTTACAAATCTTGTCATGATTATGATTACCCTTTTTCTGAACATTACTCTTTTAATGTGGAAACAATTTTTAGTGTTCAAGTCTCTTATGATACTCCCACTATTCCTAATGAGAAGAATTTTGTTTATGTGGAGAGTAGTAAAAATTCTATGCTTGTAGATCATGAAAAGAATGCTTTAGGTGCTGGTTATATTGTTGAATTCATTCATGATGCTACTGAAAATTATTATGAGGGAGTAACTTATGCTTGTAGGAATTGCAATAATGTCAAGTTTCCTCTCTATGTGTTGAAAATCTTGAAGCTATGCTTGTTTTACCTTCCTATGCTAGTTGATTATTGTTCCCATAAGTTGTTTGCTCAGAAAATCCCTATGCATAGGAAGTGGGTTAGACTTAAATGTGCTAGTCATATGCTTCATGATGTTCCCATTGTGTTTCAATTCTTATCTTTTATGTGAGCATCATTGTCATCATCATGCCTAGCTAGAAAGGCATTAAAGAAAAGCGCTTGTTGGGAGACAACCCAATATTTATCCTTACTGTTTTTGTGTGTTCACATGATTATGATACTGTAGTAATCATGTTTTATAGCTTTTGTTTCAATGAAGTGCCAAGTAAGACCTTTAGGATAGCTTACAGTGATAGTTGTGTTGATCCTGCTGAAAATCAGAAACTTTTGCACCCAGTAAATTAGTTTTTTTTAATTCACAGAAACGTGCTTCTGATCTGATACTTTTTTATCTGGATTGGTACACAAATTTCTTAGGACTTCCTAATTTAGTAGAATTTTTGGAGTTCCAGAAGTATACGTTTGATACAGATTACTACAGGCTGTTCTGTTTTTGACAGATTCTATTTTCTATGTGTTGTTTGCTTATTTTGATGCATCTATGGCTAGTATTAAGTGGTATGAACCATAGATAAGTTGGAGTACAGTAGATATTACACCAATATGAATTTAGAATGAGTTTAATACAGTACCTAAGTGGTGGTTTTATTTGCTTATACTAACGAAGCTTACGAGTTTTCTGTTGAGTTTTGTGTTGTGGAGTTTTCAAGTTTTGGGTAAAGATTCGATGGACTATGGAATAAGGAGTGGAAAGAGCCTAAGATTGGGTATGCCCAAGGCATCCCAAGGTAATATTCATGGACAACCAAGAGCCTAAGCTTGGGGATGCCCCGGAAGGCATCCCCTCTTTCGTCTTCGTTCATCGGTAACTTTACTTGGAGCTATATTTTTATTCACCACATGATATGTGTTTTGCTTGGAGCGTCCTTTAATTTTGTTAGTATTTGCTTGCTTTATTTAGAATAATGTTTTGCATCTTTATTTTCAATAAAAAAAGTCAAGGATAGCCTTTGCCATACTTATTTTGCTAGTATACATGTTGCTGTTTGAAAACAGAAAGTTTACCGCTGTTGCAAAAATTCCCTAGAAAATTCAGAGAATGATATAATGTTGAAACTTTTTTCATAATTAGCTATGATAAATTTACTGCAGTGGGAATTTTATTTCATAATTTTTTGAGTTAGGGAAGTATTGATACTCTTGCATTCTTTACAGACTGTACTGTTTTGACAGATTGCTGTTATGGTTGCATTGTTTGCATTTGTTTGCTTGTTTAATGATTCTATTTGAGGATAGGAGTATTAAATATGCAGAGGCATTTACTATGAAATGTGGAATAATAATTTTAGTGATTTGTTACAGTAGAAAATGATAAGGTTTTGCATTGGTTTATACTAACCTATCTCACGAGTTCTTGTTGAGTTTGGTGTGGATGAAGCTTTTGATAAAAAGAGAAACCATGATATGAGAGGAATTAAGAAGACACAAGAGTTCAAGCTTGGGGATGCCCAAGGCACCCCAAGATAATATTTCAAGAAGTCTCAAGCATCTAAGCTTGGGGATGCCCCGGTAGGCATCCCACCTTTCTTCTTCAACAACTATCGGTTAATATCGGTTGAGCCTAAGTTTTTGCTTCTTCACTTGAGTTGTGCTATCCTTGCATTGTCATTTTATTTTGCTTTGCTTGCTGTTTGAATGAAATACCAAGATCTGAAATTCTTTAATGAGAGAGAGTCTTCGCATAGTTGCATAATTATTTAGCTACTCATTGATCTTCACTTATATCTTTTTGGAGTAGTTTGTCATTTACTCGTGTGCTTTACTTATATCCTATGAGTAAATTGTTGAATAAGTTGATTGTCATAAATCTGAAATTATATATGCCTCATTTGCTTGTCCCATGGGGAGTAATGACTTCACATCTAAGAAGTAGAGGTTGTAAATTTATTGAAGGTTAGCAAGCATTGTATTGGTCATTTGAACAATTCATGAAAGAATATTGAAGGAAGAGAGATTTCACATATAAATACACTATCCTAGACATCTTTTATAATTGGGAGCACTCATTAAGTATGACATGCTAAAGAGTTGATGTTGGACAAGGAAGACAACGTAATGGTTTATGTTTTCCGACATCTCAGTTAAAGTATATTGTCATGGATCATTCAAACATGTTGAGCTTGCCTTTCCCCCTCATGCTAGCCAAAATTCCTTGCACCAAGTAGACATACTACTTGTGCTTCCAAATATCCTTGAACCCAGTTTTGCCATGAGAGTCCACCATATCTACCTATGGATTGAGTAAGATCCTTCAAGTAAGTTGTCATCGGTGCAAGCAATAAAAATTGCTCTCTAAATATGCATGACTTATTAGTGCGGAGAAAATAAGCTTTGTACGAACTCGTTATGGAAGCAATAAAAGCGACAGGCTGCATAATAAAGGACCATATACAAGGGGCAATATAAAGTGGCGTTCTTTCGCATTAAGATTTTGTGTATCCAACCCTAAAAGCGCATGACAACCTCTGCTTCCCTCTACGAAGGGCCTATCTTTTACTTTATGTCTTTTACTTTTATGCAAGAGTCAAGGTGATCTTCACCTTTCCCTTTTTCATTTTATCCTTCGGCAAGCACTTTGTGTTGGGGTGATCCTGATATATATATCCAATTGGATGTAAGTTAGCATGAACTATTATTGTTGACATCACCCAAAGGTCAATACGTTGGGAGGCAACATTATAAGCCCCTATCTTTCTCAGTGTCCGATTGAAACTCCATAACCATTAGTATTGCGTGAGTGTTAGCAATTGTAGAAGACTATATGATAGTTGAGTATGTGGAGTTTGCTATTCCTGAAAATAAGATGAATTGCAATTGTTTGATGACTCAGAATGAAGTTTGCTAGTTTTCAAAAAAGTTTATGGTCTATGCTTTGACATGTTAATTGCTTGTTACTTTATCGTGAGAAGTTTTATGAGATGAACTACTGTTATGACATATTATCATGCTAGAAAAGGTGATTGAAATTATCATTGATCAAACTTGTGCACCTTCTAGCATCCACACTTCATAAATTCTTTCTTTATCATTTACCTACTCGAGGACGAGTAGGAATTAAGCTTGGGGATGCTGATACGTCTCCAACGTATCTATAACTTATGAAGCATTCATGCTATATTATTATGTGTTTTGAATGATTACGGGCTTTATTATTCACTTTTATATTACTTTTGGGACTAACCTATTAACCAGAAGCCCGACCCATATTGTTGTTTTATTGCCTGTTTCAGTATTTCGAAGAAAAGGAATATCAAACAGAGTCCAAACGGAATGAAACCTTCGGCATCGTGATTTTTTGGAAGAATATCATCCTGGAGGCTTGGAGATCAAGTCAGAAGATACTCGAGGAGCCCAGGAGATAGGGGCACACCCCCCCTACAGGGCGTGACCCCCTGTCTCGTGGACCCATCGAGCACCCCCCCCCCCGACCGACTTCTTTCTCCTATATAACCCTACGTACCCTAAAACCATCGAATATCAAGGTAGATCGGGAGTTCCGGCGCCGCAAGCCTCTGTAGCCACCAAAAACCTCTCGGGAGTCCGTTCCGGCACCCTGCCGGAGGGGGAACCCATCACTGGTGGCCATCCTCATCATCCCGGCGCTCTCCATGACGAGGAGGGAGTAGTTCACCCTCGGGGCTGAGGGTATGTACCAGTAGCTATGTGTTTGACCTCTCTCTCTCTCGTGTTCCCTCTATGGCACGATCTTGATGTATCCCGAACTTTGCTATTATAGTTGGACCTTATGATGTTTCTCCCCCTCTACTCTCTTGTGATGAATTGAGTTTCCCCTTTGAGAACACTTGATGTATGTGTTGCCGTGTTTATCTGTGGTGACAATGGGATATCACGTGCCACTTGATGTATGTTTTGGTGACCAACTTGCGGGTTCCGCCCATGAACCTATGCATAGGGGTTGGCACACGTTTACTTGACTCTCCGGTAGAAACTTTGGGGCACTCTTTGAAGTACTTTTATGTTGGTTGGATGAATCAGAGATTGTGTGATGCATATCGTATAATCATGCCCACGGATACTTGAGGTGACAATGGAGTATCTAGGTGACATTAGGGTTTTGGTTGATTTGTGTCTTAAGGTGTTATTCTAGTACGAACTCTTTTATAGATTGATCTGAAAGAATAACTTTGAGGTGATTTCGTACCTACCATAATCTCTTCGTTTGTTCTCCGCTATTAGTGGCTTTGGAGTGACTCTTTGTTGCATGTTGAGGGATTGTTATATGATCTATCTATATTATTATTGTTGATAGAACTTGCACTAGTGAAAGTATGAACCCTAGGCCTTCTTTCCTATCATTGCAACACAGTTTGTGCTCACTTTTATCATTAGTTACATTGCTGTTTTTATATTTTCAGATTACAAATACCTTTATCTACTATCCATATTGCACTTGTATCACCATCTCTTCGCCAAACTAGTGCAGCTATACAATTTACCATTGTATTGGGTGTGTTGGGGACACAAGAGACTCTTTGTTATTTGGTTGCAGGGTTGTTTGAGAGAGACCATCTTCATCCTATGCCTTCCATGGATTGATAAACCTTAGGTCATCCACTTGAGGGAAATTTGCTACTGTCCTACAAACCTGTGCACTTGCAGGCCCAACAACGTCTACAAAAAGAAGGTTGTGTAGTAGACATCACTACCTTGCTGTTTTTATATTTTCGGATTACAAAAACCTATGTCTACCATCCATATTGCACTTGTATCACCATCTCTTCGCCGAACTAGTGCACCTATAAAATTTAACATTGTATTGGGTGTGTTGGGGACACAAGAGACTCTTTGTTATTTGGTTGCAGGGTTGTTTGAGAGAGACCATCTTCATCCTACACCTCCCACGGATTGATAAACCTTAGGTCATCCACTTGAGAGAAATTTGCTACTGTCCTACAAACCTCTACCCTTGGAGGCCCAACAACGTCTACAAGGAGAAGGTTCCATAGTAGACATCAAGCTCTTTTCTGGCGCCGTTGCCGGGGAGGTGAGTTATTGAAGGTATATCTTTAGATCTTGCAATCGAATCTTTTAGTTTCTTGTTTTATCACTAGTTTAGTTTATAAAAAAAACTAAACAAAAATGGAATTGAGTTTGCCTCATACGCTTCATGTTTTTAATATCTTTCGTGAGAATGATGGAAAGGAAAAAATGTGCTCAAGTGCTAGAAAAAGAAGTCTATGAAATGTTTGGTACTAAATCTTTGTATGATGAGCATGATTGCAATGTTGTTAGTATGAATTCCTTGAATATCCATGATGCTAATGATATGCAAATCCACAAGCTTGGGGAAGCTATTTTTGATGAATATGATAATTTTTATCCCCCAAGTTTTGATGAGCAAATTTATTATGATGAAAGCATGCCTCCTATTTATGATGATTATTGTGATGATACGTATGCCATAAAGAATAAACTTGCTTATGTGGAGAGTAGTAAAATTTCTATGCAAATATATCATGAAAAGAATGCTTTATCTGCTAGTTATATTGTTGAATTCATTCATGATGCTACTGAAAATTATTATGAGGGAGGAATATATGCTTGTAGGAGTTGCAATGATATCAAGTTTCCTCTCTATGTGCTTAAAGTTTTAAAGTTATGCTTGTCTTGCCTTCCTAGGCTAGTTGATTGTTGTTCCCATAAGTTCTTTGCTCACAAAATGCCTATGCATAGGAAGTGGGTTAGACTTAAATGTGCTAGTCATATTCTTCATGATGCTCTCTTTATGTTTCTATTCTTATTTTTTATGTGAGCATCATTGAAATCATCATGCCTAGCTAGAAAGGCATTAAAGAAAAGCGCTTGTTGGGAGACAACCCAATATTTATCATTACTGTTTTTGTGTGTCCACATGATTATGCTACTGTAGTAATCATGTTTTATAGCTTTTGTTTCAATAAAGTGCCAAGTAAGACCTTTAGGATAGCTTACGGTGATAGTTGTGTTGATCCTGCTGAAAATCAGAAATTTTTGCGCCTAGTAAATTAGTTTTGATAATTCACAGATATGTTCTTTTGATCTGACTCTTTTTTCTCTGGATTGGTACACAAATTTCGCAGGTTTTCCTAATTTGGTATGAGTTTTGGAGTTACATAAGTATTCTAATGATACAGATTACTACAGACTGTTCTGTTTTTGACAGATTCTATTTTCTATGTGTTCTTTGCTTATTTTGATGAATCTATGAGTAGTATCGGAGGGTATGAACCATAGAGAAGTTGGAATACAGTATATGTTACACAAATATGAATTTAGAATGAGTTCACAACAGTACCTAAGTGGTGGTTTTATTTTCTTATACTAATGGAGCTTACGAGTTTTCTGTTAAGTTTTGTGTTGTGAAGTTTTCAAGTTTTGGGTAAAGATTCGATGGACTGTGGAATAAGGAGTGGCAAGAGCCTAAGCTTGGGGATGCCCAAGGCACCCCAAGGTAATATTCAAGGACAACCAAGAGCCTAAGCTTGGGGATGCCCCGGAAGGTATCCCCTCTTTCGTCTTCGTTCATCGGTAACTTTACTTGGAGCTATATTTTTATTCACCATATGATATGTGTTTTGCTTGGAGCATCATTTTGTTTTATTTTGTTTTGCTTGCTGTTTGAATAAAATACATTAGATCTGAAATTCTTAAATGATAGAGAGTATTCGCATAGTTACATAATTATTTAACTACTCATGGATCTTCACTTATATCTTTTTGGAGTAGTTTGTCATTTACTCGTGTGCTTCATTTATATCCTATGAGTAAATGGTTGAATGAGTTGAATATCATAAATCTGAAATTATATATGTTTCGTATGCTTTTCCTATGGGGAGTAATGACTTCACATCTAAGAAGTAGAGGTGGTAAATTTATTGAAGGTTAGCAAACATTGTATTGGTCACTTGAACAATTCATGAAAGAATATTGAAGGAAGAGAGATTTCACATATAAATATACTATCTTAGACATCTACTATGATTGTGAGCCCCATTAATTATTTTCAAACCTGAGCAAATTAGTTGAAATTGGACAAGGAAGACAACATAATGAGTTATGCTTGGGTATATTTGTATAGAAGTTATATTGTTATAGATCCTCCAGCATGTGGTACTTGCTGTTTAGAATCCTTTGCTAGCCAAATATCTGTACTAAGCGGGAATACTACTTGTGCATCCAAATTCCTTGAACGAAGTTTCTTCCATGAGTGTCCACCATATCTACCTATATGCGTTATTTACCTGCCATTCCAAGTAAATTTGCATGTGCCAAACTCTAAACCTTCAAATAATAATATGTTTTGTATGCCCGAATCGCTCATGTAGCAACTAGGGGTTGTCAGTATCTTCCATGCTAGGTGGGTTATTCTCACAATGAGTGGACTCCGCTCATCATTCATGAGAAAAATGGCTGGTAACTGAGATGCCCAGTCCCATGATCAAAAGATCAAAATCAAATCAAAATAATTGCAAACAAAACTCCCCTAGGATTTTTGTTAGTTGGAGGCACCCGTTGTTTCGGGCAAGCCATGGATTGATGATTGTTGGTGGAGAGGGAGTAAAAACTTTACCATTCTGTTTGCGAACCGCCTATAATGTATCTAGTATGGAAGATATCGGGAACTCTTAGTTGTTATGTTGACAATGACGGCATACCTCTCAAAATTATTTTCATCTATGTTTAAAAGCTTCGAGCTCTGGCACCTCTGCAAATCCCTGCTTCCCTCTGCGAAGGGCCTATCTTTTACTTTTATGAAAGAGTCAGTAGTATTCCTTCTCATTCCAACCTACTCTTTAGTTGGAAAGCATCATGTGATGGAGAAATATCTAAGCATATATGGCCATTCAAATATATTTGATCATGAATTATTATTGTTGACAATTTTCTATACGATAAGTCAGTTGGGAGGCGAAACATTAAGCCCCTATCTTTCTCTGTGTTCATTGGATGTTATTTGTTCTAAAAATATGCTTTGAGTGGTAGCAATCATGGAAGACTATATGATAGTTGAGTATGTGGGATTTGCTAAATCAAAGCTCTTACATAGACTCTTCTTGAAAATAAGATGAATTGCAATTATTTGATGACTGAGAACATAGTTTGCAAGTTTTCCAGAAAGTTTATGGTCTATGCTTTAATATTTGAATAGCTTGTTACTTGATCATAAGAAGTTTTATGAGATGAGCTACTGTTATGACATATAATGATGCTAGAAAAGGTGATTGAAATTATCATTGATCAAACTTATGCACCTGCTAGCATTCACACTTCATAAATTATTTCTTTTTGTCATTTACCTACTCGAGGACGAGCAGGAATTAAGCTTGGGGATGCTGATACGTCTCCAATGTATCTATAATTTATGAAGTATTCATGCTATTATATTATCTGTTCTAGATGTTTATGGGATTTACTAAGGACTTCTATATTATTTTTGGGACTAACCTATTAACCGGAGGCCCAGCCCAAATTGCTATTTTCTTGCCTATTTCAGTGTTTCGAAGAAAAGGAATATCAAACGGAGCCCAAATGGAATGAAACCTTCGGGAGAGTTATTTTTGGAATGGAAGCAATCCACGAGACTTGGAGTAGACGTCGGGGAAGCTTCGAGGTGGCCACGAGGGTCAGGGGCGCGCCCAACCCCCCTGGGCACGCCCCCCACCCTCGTGGGCCCCTCGTGGCTCCCCTGACCGACTTCCTTCACCTATATATGTCCATATACCCTAAAAACATCGAGGAGCACAATAGATCGGGAGTTCCGCTGCCGCAAGCCTCTATAGCCACCAAAAACCAATCGGGACCCTATTCTGGCACCCTGTCGGAGGGGGGATCCCTCACTGGTGGCCATCTTCATCATCCTGGTGCTCTCCATGACGAGGAGGGAGTAGTTCACCCTCGGGGCTGAGGGTATGTGCCAGTAGCTATGTGTTTGATCTCTCTCTCCTGTGTTCTTAATTTGGCACGATCTTGATGTATCACGAGCTTTGCTATTATAGTTGGATCTTATGATGTTTCTCCCCCTCTACTCTCTTGTGATGAATTGAGTTTTCCCCTTGAAGTTGTCTTGTCGGATTGAGTCTTTAAGGATTTGAGAACACTTGATGTATGTCTTGCCATGCTTATCTGTGGTGACAATGGGATATTCACGTGATCTACTTGACGTATGTTTTGGTGATCAACTTGCGGGTTCAATGAACTTATGCATAGGGGTTGGCACACGTTTTCGTTTTGACTCTCCGGTAGAAACTTTGGGGCACTCTTTGAAGTACTTTGTGTTGGTTGAATAGATGAATCTGAGATTGTGTGATGCATATCATATAATCATGCCCACGGACACTTGAGGTGACATTGGAGTATCTAGGTGACATTAGGGTTTTGGTTGATTTGTGTCTTAAGGTGTTATTCTAGTACGAACTCTATGATAGATCGAACGGAAAGAATAGCTTCGTGTTATTTTACTACGGACTCTTGAATAGATCGATCAGAAAGGATAACTTTGAGGTGGTTTCGTACCCTACAATAATCTCTTCGTTTGTTCTCCGCTATTAGTGACTTTGGAGTGACTCTTTGTTGCATGTTGAGGGATAGTTATATGATCCAGTTATGTTATTATTGTTGAGAGAACTTGCACTAGTGAAAGTATGAACCCTAGGCCTTGTTTCCTAGCATTGCAATACCGTTTACGCTCACTTTTATCGCTTGCTACCTTGCTGTTCTTATATTTCCAGATTACAAAAACCTATATCTACCATCGATATTGCACTTGTATCACCATCTCTTCACCGAACTAGTGCACCTATACAATTTACCATTGTATTGGGTGTGTTGGGGACACAAGAGACTCTTTGTTATTTGGTTGCAGGGTTGTTTGAGAGAGACCATCTTCATCCTACACCTCCCACGAATTGATATCCTTAGGTCATCCACTTGAGGGAAATTTGCTACTGTCCTACAAACCTCTGCACTTGGAGGCCCAACAACGTCTACAAGGAGAAGGTTGCGTAGTAGACATCAGCCAGCCATCGGCTTCAGCCCCTACGTAGGTAGTACGGGGGTGTTCAGGATGAATCTAAACACTCTTTATCCCAAAGTTTGGTCCTTAAAGGAGGTGTTTAGCACAACGAACCAGACAATCGGACTATGTGGCTTTATCACCCTCACTTAGCCATAGGAGTTTGACAATAGAAATTTAGGCACATCCCCTAGTATTTGTAAGTCCGAACTTGGGGTGTTGTAAGCACCTGATCAGATAAAAACCGATTCATCGCATAATGCGGAAAAAATCGCAAAAGATTTGTAACCTCTCGAATAGCTGACCGGCTCACGCCGCATCATGACAGTTAGTTTTCGGCTTTCTCTACTGAGGTGCTCATCCGGCTGAACCAGGACACAATCGCAGTAGTTCTCCCTTTACTACCCTAGCCGATATAGCGGAACGTAAGGTAGTAAGCACAGGAACCGGGCAACCCAACTATTGACCAAAGACATGATTCAGAGCCGATGCATATAATGCTAAAGTTCGGGGTGCCGAACTATACTTTAAAACGTGTTCGTACTTTGTTGCCGTATTATGGGGCGTGATGAAGCCCTTGGCGACTTAAGGCGTACCAGAGTGTACGGGTGCAATTGATAAGAATATCAAGAAAAATGAAGTAATAGGCTAATGCGGCAGAAATTGGGCCGCTAACTATTTTCCATTATAGTTTGATTAATACGTCAAAACGTATTTGTACAAGTAGCGCGATAAGCAACATGGCTATTTAACATGCCACGACCAAGGGAGAGCTGCGTGCGGGTCCTTAAATCAGGCATAACGATCGTTTAAAGAGACCACCTGGAAATTCCCTTATACGTCAATGCTTCTTGCCGTCTTGGTGTATTCGTCCTTTGATAGGTATGATAATCAGGCCACCAGGAAAGGCCTAGGAAAAAAAGAAACCTAAAAAGAAAAATAAAAAGTGAAAGTATGTGGGTCTAGGGGAGGTTGAGCCATATTATGGACCACGATCTAGCTGTGCCTCCGTCTATGCCCATGGTATTTTGAGTGCGTAGTTATGTGCGTGCAGTACGAATGCTGCTGTTTGGTCGGGACTGGGATGGAGGCCGAATTGCTAGTCAAGCTCTTGACGAGGTGGACTGTCCTGCTGCAGAGTAGTTCAGACTCGTTTGACAGTGTCCAGGAGCTTGGCCGCCGAATTAAGGTTCTGCCTCAAAAAGGCCGCTCTATGATTCTGATGCGAGTGCAGCGGTGTGCTCCTTGGTACGGAGGGAGCGTTCCGTGTTTCCATTGACTGTTATGACATCGCGTGGTCCGGGCATCTTGAGCTTGAGATAAGCGTAGTGTGGCACTGCATTGAATCGAGCGAATGCGGTTCGTCCGAGCAGTGCGTGATAGCCACTGCGAAAGGGGGCGATATCAAAGATCAACTCTTCGCTTTGGAAGTTTTTCGGGGATCCAAAGACCACCTCCAGTGTGATTGAGCCCGTACAGCGTGCCTCTACACCTGGTATGACACCTTTAAAGGTGGTTTTTGTGGGCTTGATCCTTGAAAGATCAATACCCATTTTGCGCACTGTATCCTGATAGAGCAGGTTCAGGCTGCTACCACCGTCCATGAGGACTCGCGTAAGATGGAATCCATAAATGATTGGGTCGAGGACCAGTGCGGCTGAACCGCCATGACAGATATTGGTCAGATGGTCCCTGCAATCGAAGGTGATCGGGCAGGACGACCATGGGTTGAACTTTGGGACGACTGGCTCCATCACGTAGACGTCCCTGAGCGCGCGCTTGCGCTCCCTCTTGGGGATATGGGTAGCGTATATCATGTTCACCATTTTAACTTGGGGGTGAAACTTCCTCTGTCCCCCTGTGTTCAGTGGCCGGGGCTCCTCGTCATCGTCCTTGCTTTGCGACCCCTTCTCCTTGTTCTCGGCATTTAACTTGTCGGTCTATTTAGAAACCCAACAGTCTCTGTTGGTATGATTGGCTGGTTTATTAGGAGTGTCGTGGATGGACGATCGAGTATGCGGTCCAAGCTGGACGAGCCCGGATTGTTTCTTTTATATGGCTTCTTTCATTGACCGGACTTAGAGCCGCTGAATCCGGCGTTGACCGCCGTGTCCTCGGTGTTGTCACCGTTGTTTCGACGCTTGTGTTTGTTGCATCGGGGCTTGCCGTTGCTATTTCTGGCTTCAGAAGTGCCAGGTTCACTTGTATTGTTATTGCTACGAGCTAGCCAGCTATCCTCGCCCGTGTAGAAGCGGGTCATAAGCATCGTGAGGGCTGCCATAGACTTCCGTTTTTCTTGGCCGAGGTGTCGGGCGAGCCATTCGTCACGTATGCTATGTTTAAAGGCCGCTAGGGCTTTGGCATCCGGATAGTCGATGATCTGGTTCTTTTTAGTCAAGAACCTAGTCCAGAATTTCATGGCTGACTCTCCGGGCAGTTGAACTATGTGACTTAAGTCGTCGGCATCCGGAGGTCGGACATATGCACCCTGGAAGTAGTCGAGGAATGCGTCTTCCAAGTCTTCCCAGCTGCCAATTGAGTTTTCGGGCAAACTGTTCAACTAGTGCCGAGTAGGTCCCTTGAGTTTTAGCGGGAGGTATTTGATGGCGTGAAGATCATCTCCACGGGCCATATGAATATGGAGGAGGAAATCCTCAATCCATACCGCGGGCTCTGTTGTCCCATCATATGATTCGATGTTCACGGGCTTAAACCCTTCCGGGAATTCATGTTCCATTACTTCATTAGTGAAGCAAAGGGGGTGTGCGGCGCCTCTATATCGGGCCAAGTAGCAACGTATCTTGGATGGAGTTCGTCATCGGTTTTCGGCCTGGGCGTGGTTATGTTTGTCACGTCTGGCCGGATGGCCATTGTCGCGCATTGGGGCACGCCCCCACGATCCATAGATCGATCTGGTCTGACCTGCTCTGTTTTCCATGTCATGCCGCAGGTCATATGTGTATCCCCGAGCTGTTGTGTCTCTGTTTTTACGGCGAGGTAGTGAGGGTTGGTGTTCGGCTTGAGTTGCCACTTTGTCCCGGCCACGTGGTGGTCGGTCAGCCACGTTACGCGCTGGTAGGACGGGCTCCAGTGCCTCGTCATCGAATTGGGGTAACAATTTGTGTTTCGGGTAACTTTTGGTTGGGCGCTCGAGGTCGTATTCCTCGGTTGCCAGGACATTAGTACATCTGTCATTGAGTAGATCTTAATCAGCTTGGAGCTGTTGTTGCTTCTTTTTCAGGCTCCTTGCAGTGGCTATTAGCCGGCGCTTAAAGCGCTCCTGATCGACGGGCTCCTCAGGCACGATAAAGTCTCCGTCGCCGAGGCTCGCCTCGTCCTCGTAGAGTGGAAGATAATTACTGTCCTCCGAGTCTTCATTAACGGCCTGTTCATTGGGGCTGACTCGCCCATCCTCCGGTTCGTACTGTTCGGAAGTTGGCTCAACGGGGTCTTCGTTGTCTTCGGTGTTATCCGGAGTATTATTTTCTGTTGTGCCGGTATTGTTGTTTTTTCCACGGCGTGGTTTAGAGCGGCGCCGATGACGTCGGTGCTTTGGCTCTATCTCAGGAGGCTTATCCTCGACTGGATCATTTTCATTGTTGTCGCTGTTCTCTTTGGGTGTACCCACCATGGATACGTCATACGAGGAGGTGGCTGTCCAGTGCCCTATAAGCAGTGGTTTTTGTGCCTGCTCCTCTCCGGCATCGTCGTCCATACCATCGATGTTTTCAGAGCCGTAATCTAGCATGTCGGTTAAGTCTTCGACAGTGGCTATGAAGTGGGTGGTGGGCGGGAAGCGTAATTCTCCGTCATCGGCTTCCAATCCAAACCGGATATAGTTCGGCTGAGAGTCCCCTGATAAGGAGAGGGCTTTTAATGAGTTTAGCACATCGCCTAAAGGTAAGCACCGGAAGATGTCCACGGAGCTGAACTCAACGATCGGCGCCTGATCAGGTTTGATGGGCGCGGATGCACGCGGTTCAGAACCTATGGCCGGAGACAAATCTGAGGTTCCGGTGACACAGGCCCCTCTCGAGGATGGGTCTGTGTGTGGCTCTAACGCTGATGAGTCTGCGGCTTCCGTGGCAGGGTTGAGCTTCCCGTCCTCGGACAGCGCAGTCTGCTCCGGATCCAGGGCCAGAGCAGTTACAGGAGCTATCTCCTGGGCACGGTCCGATGACACATTTAGGTCATGTTCATCGTGGTGGCAGGGAGCGGTTGCCATGGGCTCGAATCCGTCGAAGATCAAGTCTCTATGGATATTGGCAACGTAATTCAAGATTCCAAACCTGACCTGATGTCCAGGGGCGTAGCTGTCGATCTGCTCTAGATGGCCAAGCGAGTTGGCCCGCAGTGCGAAGCCGCCGAATACAAAGATCTGTCTGGGGAGGAAAACCTCCCCCGGACTGCATTGTTGTAGATGATTGACGGAGCCATCAAACCTTTTGGTGATGACGCACCGGAACTCTCAATGAAACACCAATGTCGGTGTCAAAACGGCGGATCTCAGGTAGGGGGTCCCAAACTACGCGTCTAAGGGTGATGGTAACAGGAGGCGGGGGAAACGATGTTTACCCAGGTTTGGGCCCTCTCTATAGAGGTAATACCCTACTTCCTGCTTGGTTGATCTTGATGAATATGAGTATTAAAAGAGTTGATCTACCACGAGATCGTAATGGCTAAAACCCTAGAAGTCTAGCCTGTATGATTATGATTATGATTGCCACTACGGACTAAACCCTCTTGCTTATATAGACACTGGAGGGGACTAGGGTTGTACAAAGTCGGTTACATAGAAAGGAATCTGCATATCCGAATGCCAAGCTTGCCATCCACGCAAAGGAGAGTCCCATCCGAACACGGGAAGAAGTCTTTTGTCTTGTATCTTCATAGCCCATCAGTCCGGCCCACGTCAGATAGGCCGGACGGCCGAGGACCCCTTAATCCAGGACTCCCTCAAGTACCAATCTGAATGAGGCAAGGTATATGATCAGACATAGGTTTAGCAAGGGGTAACACCAATGTATCAGGGAAGTAAGCAGTCCAAGCTTCAGAAGTGAAGACCCAATCTAGTTTCTCCAACAGTGGTGCAGACTACATATTACTCCAAGTAAAGCTCCTACCTTTGAGAGGTATGTCTACCAAGGCTAGAGAATTAATCATTTTATTGAATTGCATCATGTCATGAAAGTTACCACCTGGTCTGCTATTGTTATGAGGGTACATGACATAGTTAAAATCTCCCATAAGTAACCAGTTGGTGTCATCAAGCATTTGAATGTTTCTTAGCCAACTAATGAAAGTGTTCTTGGCCTCTCCCTGACAAGGTCCATAGATATTTGTAAGAATCCAAGAATCTCCTGACATCTTTGAAGTAAATATGACAGACAAAGAGAAATCATTCTTGAACAAAGTTTCCCCATCAAAAAGGGAATCATTCCAGGCTGTGAGAAGATCCCCAGAAGAGCCCACCAAGGGAATGAAATCAAACTTGTTTATCCTCCTGGGACAATTTTTTTGATGTATCTTTGATCAAAATTCTCCTTCTTTGTTTCTTGGAGACAAATAATATCTGCATGGGATTCAGAAATCTTGTTTGTAATAGCCAACCATTTTTTGTTGTCATTAATACCCCTGATGTTCCAGTTTATAATATTCTAGTTTCGATTCATTGATAACTAATGAAAAGTGCTCAACAATGCAAGGAAAAAGATTGCACAAAAGAAGTGCTCCTTGGACTCTAGAACAATCAATCTCATGAAAGGGTTGACACACATATGGATAACATAACCTCCACACATCAGATAACATTCTTCCAAAGTCACAACCCAGATAAGAAGAAATGGGCAGTTATACAAGCAAATGTACAGACTAAGGACCATTAAATCCATTATGGGAAGTTTGTGAATCATAGTGACCTAATCTCAGGTACACAAAATCTTAAC
The DNA here is from genome assembly GCF_018294505.1 of Triticum aestivum. Taxonomy (NCBI): domain Eukaryota; kingdom Viridiplantae; phylum Streptophyta; class Magnoliopsida; order Poales; family Poaceae; genus Triticum; species Triticum aestivum. Next base: position 231,333,009 of record NC_057813.1, on the reverse strand, counting down.
CCAGTCTAGTCTGAAGATAACTAGGACTATCAACCACAGAGATCTCCTTTAAACCTTAGGCTCCCCAGGTTGATGCTTGCTCCCTTTGCTAGCAGCCTTGCTGTCCTTCTTTTTCTTAGGCTGGTGGAGCATGCCCTCATAGCAATCCTTTGCATCAGCCTTGCAAAAGGAAACAGATAAATTCTTAATGATCTTAGAGGGAATAGCAGGTGGACTGGTGGAACAAGAGAAGCAATTCTGTCTTGGCAAATTTGTTTCTTAAAGCCTTTATTTAGCTTGCTCAGCCTGCAGCTTCTCCTTACCTCTGCTTCCACAACAGGTGCTTTATCCTTCCTCTTTCTTTGACCAGTGGTTTGCACAGACTGGGGGGTGTGCTTGATGCCACAGGAGCAACTGTGCTGGGAGCAGAAGAGGCTTCTTGTTCTGCCAGGATCTGTGAGCAAATAGGTTGCAGACCAGAGACACAAGATTTAGGTATAACAAAGGGGAAACATTTCTTGCATGCAGAGCCCTCAATCATATAAATCCATAACTTAGAATTCAGAAGTGATTTTGCCTAGTCAAAATTATCAGGTGTGACTAGAGCAAGAGTGATTAAGTTAAACCATTCTGAGGGTACCTGGATGTGATCTTCCTGCCCAGATGAGGGTGCAAAATACTTGTTATACAGCTCCAGCCCTTCCTTGGATAGGAAATCAGCATCATCTTTTCCTGTGACATTTTGTGGGTAAATAGAGGATAGAACTGACACATATATAGGCATACGGGAACGACATTGTCAGATATAACACTTGATATTCTAACATTTTGACGGGAAAGTTATCACGGATCGACTTCCAAATTAACTGTAATTGATAGAACACATAGCACTTACTACTTGTCAGAGTAAGAAATCCGCGAGTGATGATTTGCGGTCGCTGATGACTTACCCTGACAGAGTTACCAATGAAGGTGGCCCCGCTTGTTCATCTTCGCGGATTCATGATTTGCATAGCATTTGATCCGCTCTTATTTTAACATGAATGGGCACACATGTAGCTCCATTTTCATGGACTTATCCGTGTCCTTGGCAGAGAAATGCCATAGTGGAACGGGCATGGAAAGGTTGTGGTATCAGTGACATACAAATGGGTTTGCTGCTCAAAACACCTAATATTAGGGCATCTACAACGCTAATTCTCATATCGTCCACATATGTTTGGACCACGTGGTCTAGGCATGTCGTGTCATTCAAGACAGTCTTGTATCGGTCCACTGAGCGGTCCGGGCATGCTTTTTCCCGTAAAACCAAGATAAAGTTGATGGGCTTTGCCGGAATCAGACAACAGACATGTAGGACTCCAACACCCTCGCCCACTAAATTCCCCCTCCCGGTCCTATTTTTTTCCAATCCCCCCTTCTCCCTCTTGCTTTGCATCTGAATCCTCCTCCTCCGACCCTGACGTTGTACCTCTCCGACCGGCAAACAAGCATTGCCGGACCTCAGCATCCAGCACCGACGTGCCCGCTCGCCTTTTATGATAGCGCCGTCCACCAAGGGGTCATCCGTAGATAGGTACATCCGTCCCCCTGTCGACGTCGTCCATGGCGGTCACCACACCCAGTAGTTGTTCGGTCAAATGCCATTGAGCTTATTTTTGAATGACATGTTGTTTTTAGAGTACGAAGGATGGCGGGGTATTTCCATGGAGGATGAGTTGTAGTGTGATGTGTGGGTGGTTGTATCCATGAATTTGGTAGGCACGAGCAAGGAGGGGCACTCAGGCAACGCGTGCATGATTTGTTTCATGCACGAAAGCATTTTGATGCACATTGTCCATGATCGCAATGTGGGCCGTTATCGTATCGATGGTACGTCATCCAGACCAGCGCCACCAAGTTTTGTTGCGTGGTTGATATGTAGGAGGCAAGGCGACCATCCCACACGGCAGCCGAAGAGATAGTAAGTTTTGCTTCTTCATGCTCAACTTGTTGATTGATTTACTCATTCATTCATTGTTGCTCTACACATTGTGTAGCCCGTACGCCCTGCCGTGATGTACCACATGATAGAGGAACATTCATTGAGGTACATGCACTGTTGGATGAAGCTGAAGGGGCAGTGTGTGTGATCCGTTTGCAAAAAACTTGTTGAACATCCGGTTAATCTTGTTAAATTTGAACTATTGTTATACTAGACTTATTTGCATGCTATGTATGGATGATTTTCTGATATTTTCTATACGAACTTTGATGAAATTCGCTTTGTTTGCATGAATTTTGTCCGGTTAGTAGAAACCCGGCTTGAAATATATGCGGGTAGCGTCGGATGGCTGTCTCCCACATTCATGTCCACGGACTATCACTCTGTCCACGGACGGGCGCCGAAGCAAATTTATGCCCTTAAGGCATCTCCAACGTTGACCCTCAAACCGCCCGCATACATGCGGACCACGCTGAGCCATCCAGTACGGGTCTGTATCGGTCTGCAGATTGGCTCAGACGTGTTTTCTCTCGCAAACCGGAACCAAACATGAGGGAGGGGTCGGGAGTCCGGACACGCGAAACTTCGCTCTCTTCTCCTGGCCCATCCAAAAGGAAGGCGAAGCCCGCGGTTTTGTAGCAACCTGCACTGTTTTCGTGCCAAAATCCCTCACTTTCTTCTTCCATCCCCTGCCGCTCTCCGGCAAATTCCCGTTCTTTTCTCCCACCCTTTCATTCCTTTCGTCGCTGACTCATGGAATCATCGAAGAACCTATACGTCATTTGGTTGGCATCCGACGAGCAGGAAGAGCAGTTCTTCGGCAAAAAAAGCCCGCTGGGTGGACCGCTGAGACCGTCGGATACAAGCGACACAGGTCACTGGTCCACCTCTAAGCCCGACAGATCAAGTTGCCGCTCTAAGCCGGCGCGTGGTTCAGCAACTCGCCGCTCCAAGCTAACGAGCGGAGGAGTGGCAAGTTGCTCCAGGTCGGCACGGGGGGAGCACACACGGCACGAGCATGGTCACAGCCGTGGAGGACGACGCGTCATACCGCAGCTCTCGTGCTTGCGACCGCGCCATCCGCAGTCAATGCGCGCGTAGCCGCGCCCTGCCGGCAGAGGAAGAAGCCGGCTGCGCGACAACGACGCGGTGGCGGCCAGCGCGGCCACGCTCATCGTTATCATCAAGGAGAAGTAGAACACGTGAGGCCGCCACCGCTTGGGTCCCATGAAGGCCACGTCGAGGCGACACCGATGTACACAACCAGTGTTTTGCCCAGTCGCAGGCCACCATCGTCCCCTTCCCAAAAACCAACTTTGGTCCGTGCAGCGTAGGGACCCTTCCCTCCCGCTCAAGCATCAGCCGACGGTTTTACTCCGATGAACGGTGGGGAAGCGATCCGCCCTTTGCGCTGAAGTATATACCTCCGGGGCTCACGACTGCCGGACATGGGGATGATGATGGAGATCCGCCGCGGCCGGCAGTAGACTAGTCAAGAGTATCCACGTCGTCGGAATGGATATCCGCCTGCCAGTCATAGACCAGTTTTGCCCTCGGCGACGTGGACCCGTCATCTCATCTGGCGTGGCATGGGCGCCCGCGTCGCCTCTTCACTCGTCTCCAGGAAGATACACGGCTAGATTCGATCCCGGGGCGTGACCTCATTGGGTAGCCGCCCGTGCTCGCAACGCAGTGAGTCGCCGTGACCACTGTGCTGTTCTTCTGTGCGGGTGCTGCCGCGCGGCGGGGGCGGGCACGCAACGCAGCAGATGCGATTGGACGCGGCAGGGCGGCTCCCGGGCCTCTGCCCTCCTCGCATGCGCGCGCTGCAGTTGGCCATGGCGTGATGTGTCCGTACGCGATGCGCGGATACACGCGGATTCGGCTGCCGGTTGGTGGATCCATCCGTCCATGGACTGGATCGGTACCACCACCTCAGGCTCAGGCATGGGCAGATCGCACGCGCCTCGCCCATCTGTAGCAGTCAGCTAGTAGCTGGTGACGACCCAGCCACGTAGTACGCCGCAGGGTTCAGATAGGGCATGCAGTCGCCAGGGATACGGATACGGATACGGCGCAGGATGACGCACAACTAGCTGAAAAGATCTTGCAAAGCGATTTCCTATCTCTTGGGCGGTTTGGTTGTTTTTGCACAACACGGACACATGGTTTCAGTTTACACAAGACGGGAGACCACTCTAATACTCTATGGTCTAGAGCAAATCGGCAATTGGGCACTGTTTTTCAGAATTCTCAAGTGTTTCAACCCGCAGCAGTAGCTGCCAAGATAGTAGTAAACTCCAGAAATAGGACCCCAGCCTAAGCTAGCCTAATGCTAATGTAAGCTAGAGAACAACACGCGTACCATGACCTGATGATGATTAGCTACTCCTACACCACACCACAATGCCTGTACGTGGCCCGGAACAAACCGAGCCCGTCCATTTTTGGTTCGGTGTGCACCTTTTCTCCCACACCCACACGGGCCTACAGGAAGAAATTCCCAGCAAGTGACCAAGCAGCTGCCCACCGTACATCTGCGTGCCAGCATCACCTCCCCTCACCCACCAGATATTTCCGAAAACAAAATTCACTTTGCAGCCGAGGACACACACTTTTCACTGTAGTAGGAGTAGTAGGGAAAAATGAAGGAAACCTCCCTCGCTTGGCCCGTGGCTTGGGGGCAAATGCAAAAAGATGGAGCTATACTCGAGTGTGTGCAGCCAATGGGAGATCTCCCAACAAGATGGGTGGGCCCGGGAACTGGCGGTCGAGACGTACTGATTGGCGCTGCGTGGCCCCGGGAATATCTACGCCTTCATCATCATCATGCCGCAATAACGGCACCCCCGTTATTACCGTGCACGCTCCCAAATGCCCCGCGATTGGTGAGGTGGCCGACAGGCCGGCCTTGATTCGGGCGGCCGTTGACATCTTGGTCTCGGCGGATCGATCCGAAGGAATGACATTTCGGGTTCGGTCGTCGATCCGCAAACGCACTTGGGTGGCGCCGGTCGGGACCCACATGTCAATGCCAAATGGGGAAGCAAGGACCGATCGAGAGGGACGTCCCTCATTTGCAGTGCCAAACATTCGCTCCACAGGTCCTTGCATTGCATGGAATGGAGGGAGTATTATTAACCCTTTTTACGTGGTGCTGCGCAAAAATCTCTGCGTCTAGTGGAGCCGGGTCTACTGTTGATATCTACTCCCTCCGTTCCTAAATACTTGTCTTTTTAGAGATTTCAACAAGTGACTACATACGGCGCAAAATGAGTGAATCTACACTTTAAAATATGTCTACATACATCCGTATATTGAGTTCATTTAAAATGCCTAGAAAAACATGTATTTGGGAACGGAGGGAGTACTACCCTAGTGTAACGTTTTGTTTTTGTTTATGCACGTGATGGCCTTTACATTATGACGGTGCACCCACCTGCCACACGTACGGGTGCTCGAGAATTTTGGTTTTTATTCAGTTAGACAAGCGATTTTTTTTCAAAATGGAGGTAAATTTTTTTGCCTCGTCTTATACTAAGAAAGAAGTGGAAAAGAGTTGCCTGGTTAATTGCGAAAAACCAGGTGAAAACTTTCACAATCAGTCGTGCAAATGTCATCATGGAAGCCCAAACACTCCATCGAGAAGAGAGGCCGCCATCGAGGTTACCATCCAACGTCGTTGTCATCACTCCTCCTCCGGTCGACGACTCTGACTTCATCTTTGATGGTCGCCAACAAACACAACAGACGTCAGAACCAATGATGACCCATGCTAAACATTCGGTAACCACTGCGAGTGCTCCGACTCTAGCGACAAATACTGCAGGTACAAACGCTTACCCGCGTCGCCCAAACCCCACAACGAACACCCACGACCTGCCATCCTCACCACCCAAGCTCCTCTAGGACGACATGGTGAAGCAACAAAATCCCCGAAGCGAGAAGATACTAATTAACAAAATCAGTCGCACGCCATCATAACCCGTTGCTGCAATCCTTGCCCCTCGTCCTTGCCGAAACAACACACTGAAGAAAATATGCCCTAGAGGCAATAATAAAGTTATTATTTATATTTTCTTATATCATGATAAATGTTTATTATTCATGCTAGAATTGTATTAACCGAAAACTTAGTACATGTGTGAATACATAGACAAAACAAAGTGTCCCTAGTATGCCTCTACTTGACTAGCTCGTTAATCAAAGATGGTTATGTTTCCTGACCATAGACATGTGTTGTCATTTGATAAACGGGATCACATCATTAGAGAATGATGTGATGGACAAGACCCATCCGTTATGATAGAAGCAAATGTGTCCCGTCTTTCGATGAGATGATAGATATCGCTTTGGTGGAAGTCGACTTTGACGACCCGACTACGAACGTGCGAGGACGTCGCGCCTTAGCAATCGCTAAACCAACTCTGAGAGGTTATTGACCACACCGGAGCACGATCAACCTGACCACGAGGGTCTGTTTCCTGCGAGCAAACGAAGAACAAGCAAGAAACTGAGATTGCAATCTGGATGTTGCGAATATAAGACAAAAGCTTTATTGATCAAGGTGGGGTTCTGTGACGCCTTTGTCTGGTCGTTGAACACAAATGAAGTACGCGAAGTTGCAGCTATAGTGAACTTTAATCTAAACAAAACCCAAAGTCTAAACGACGCCCTAAGGGTTGTATATATGGAGGAAGAGGGGGGAATTTCGTGGCCCTTGGGGAAGGGGTCCGAAACCAACCCTATCTCTTGTTTCCCCACACATATGGACTCTAAAAACAGCCTATACTCAAGTATTTTGAAATTACATGGGCCTGGCCCAATAATAAGGTGACGCATCACCTAAAATAGACTCGGGACGAAATTTATGAAGTGGCATCTTGTATATTTCGGCCAAGGCTTCATGCATCCATTATGGTGGCTTCAAAGTCCTGAAATCATCACTTGTTACTCCGTTCTTGTTCCCCTTGCGCATGCCATCATCTCCATGCTTGTTCTTGCTCCAATGTTCATCCTTCTCCAAGCTAGGCCCTTCATTTGTAAGCAAAACAAATGTATCCAATTTAGGCAGCATCATATTCTCATGAACATTAGAATCATTACCAAGAAACGAAAGTACCTGGTAATTTAGTTGGGGTGCGCGAGCTCTAGTAATTGGTCCAGTATGTAGAGCAGCAGGGGCTGTGGGTGTAACAATTGTATTGATGTCCTCATCATCCTCCCCTTCTTGAAATGAAGTCCTCCTCGACGGAAGTTCATCTTCCTCACCCAAATAAGGTTTCAAATATGCAATGTTAAAAGTGGGACTAACCCCAAAATTTGCAGGCAGCTCAAGTTTATATGCATTATCATTTATTTTCTCCAACACCTTAAAGGGACCATCGGCACGTGGCATTAGCTTTGATGTGCGTAAATCAGGAAATCTATCCTTACGCAAATGTAACCAAACAAGATCTCCAGGTGCAAACACAACATGTTTTCTACCCTTATCTCCAGCAAGTTTATATTTAGCATTCATACGCTCAATGTTTTCATTAGTTAACTCATGCATTTTTAAAATCAATTCAGCACGTTGTTTAGCATCAAAATTAACCTTCTCCGAAGATGGAAGAGGCAACAAATCAATAGGTGCATGAGGTAGGAAACCATACACAACTTCAAAAGGGCACATCTTAGTAGTAGAATGCAAAGAACGATTATAAGCAAATTCAATATGAGGCAAGCATTCCTCCCACATTTTCTTATTATTCTTCAAAACAGCCCTAAGCATAGTAGACAATGTTCTATTGACTACTTCAGTTTGTCCATCAGTTTGGGGGTGACAAGTAGTACTAAAAAGCAGTTTAGTCCCCAACTTAGCCCATAAACATCTCCAAAAGTGGCTAAGAAATTTAGTATCACGATCTGAAACAATAGTATTTGGCACACCATGCAAGCGAATAATTTCACGAAAGAACAAATCAGCAACATTAACAGCATCATCGCTTTTATGACATGGTATAAAGTGTGCCATTTTCGAGAATCTATCCACGACAACAAATATGATATCCCTCCGCTTCTTTGTTCGAGGTAAACCTAAAACAAAGTCCATAGATATATCCTCCCAAGGAACACTAGGTACAGGCAAAGGCATATATAAACCATGAGGATTGAGTCGTGACTTAGCTTTTTGACATGTAGTGCAGCGAGCAATAAAATGCTCAACATCCCGTCTCATCTTTGGCCAAAAGAAATGTGTAGCAAGTACGTCCTCCGTCTTCTTCACGCCAAAGTGTCCCATTAATCCTCCTCCATGCGCCTCCTGCAACAACAAAAGACGAACAGAGCTAGCTAGAATGCATAGCTTGTTAGCACGAAACACAAATCCATCGTTAACGACGAACTTGTTCCACATTCTTCCTTCTTTACAATTCTGCATTACATCTTTAAAATCAACATCATGCACATATTGATCTTTGATGGTCTCCAAACCAAATATTTTGAAGTCAAGTTGTGAAAGCATAGTATAGCGACGAGACAATGCATCAGCAATAACATTTTCTTTTCCCTTCTTGTGTTTAATGACATAAGGGAAAGTCTCAATGAATTCAACCCATTTAGCATGTCTACGATTCAGTTTAGCTTGACTTTTAGTATGTTTCAAAGATTCATGATCGTTATGTATAACAAATTCTTTGGGCCATAAATAATGTTGCCATGTTTCTAAAGTCCGAACAAGAGCATATAATTATTTATCATAAGTAGAATAATTCAGACTAGGCCCACTCAATTTTTTAGAAAAATATGCAACAGGTTTGCCATCTTGTAATAACACACCTCCTAATCCAATTCCACTAGCATCACATTCAAGCTCAAAAGTCTTATTAAAATCAGGAAGTTGGAGTAAAGGAGCATGTGTCAACTTATCTTTCAATACCGTGAAGGCTTCTTCCTGTGCGGTACCCCAAAGAAAAGGCACATCTTTCTTTGTAAGCTCATTGAGAGGTGCAGCAATGGTGCTGAAATCTCTCACAAAATGCCTATAGAATCCAGCGAGGCCAAGAAAACTCCTCACTTGGGTGACCGTTTTGGGCTGTGGCCAACTCTCAATAGCGTCAATCTTGGCTTTATCAACTTCAATTCCCTGTGGAGTAACAACATAGCCAAGAAAAGATACTCGGTCGGTGCAAAAGGTGCACTTCCCAAGGTTACCAAACAAACGTGCATTACGTAGAGCAATAAAAACAGCACGTAAATGTTTCAAATGTTCTTCCAAAGATCTGCTATAAATCTATATGTCATCAAAGTAAACTACCACAAATCGTCCAATGAAAGCACGTAAAACTTCGTTCATTAATCTCATGAAAGTACTAGGTGCATTAGTTAACCCAAAAGGCATGACTAACCACTCATATAATCCAAACTTAGTTTTAAATGCGGGTTTCCATTCATCTCCCAATTTCATACGAATTTGATGGTATCCACTACGCAAATCAACTTTGGAGAATATTGTAGAGCCACTCAATTCATCAAGCATATCATCTAGCCTAGGAATAGGATGACGATAATGAATAGTAATATTATTAATGCCTCTACAATCAACACACATACATGATGTACCATCCTTTTTCGGCACTAGAATAATAGGAACAGCACAAGGACTAAGGGATTCGCGTATATAACCTTTGTCGAGAAGCTCTTGTACTTGACGCATAATCTCCTTCGTCTCCTCTGGATTGGTACGGTATGGCGCACGGTTTGGCAGTGAAGCACCAGGAATTAAGTCAATTTGATGCTCAATCCCTCGAATAGGCGGTAATCCCGGTGGCACGTCTTGTGGAAAGACGTCAGCGAACTCCTGCAAAATGTTAGTGACGGCAGGAGGCAAAGAGGAAGGCACGTCCTCGAATGAAAATAATGCCTCTTTGCACACAAAAGCATAGCAAACAGATTTGCTGAAATCTAGCTCATCAATATCAGATTTAGTGGCAAATAAACATGCACTTTTCAATTTAATTTCAGAAGAACCACTAGATGGTTTATTATTAGGCTTCATTTGTTGCTCAAATTCTTTTGCCACAATCTGATTTTCACTCTTATTCTTCTCCTGTTTTGCTTTATTAGCTCTATTAATATCATCTTTCAAAATAGAATCAGGAGTCATAAGAAGCAAAGTAATATTTTTATCCTTATGAACAAGAGTATATTGATTGTTTCTACCATGGTGTACAGAATTTTTATCAAATTGCCATGGTCTACCAAGTAATAAGGAACATGCTTGCATAGGTACCACATCACAATCAACATAATCAGCATATGTAGAGATACTAAAATGCACACGAACAGTATGTATTACCTTAACCTTGCCGCTGTTGTTGAACTATTGGATGTAGTAAGGATGTGGATGTGGTCTTGTGGTGAGAGAAAGCCTCTCCACCATCTCCATTCTAGCCAAGTTGTTGCAGCTCCCTCCGTCTATGATGACGCGCACAGAACGTTCCTTCACAACTCCCTTGGTATGGAACAAATTGTGCCTCTGATTTTGCTCAGCTTGTGTGACCTGCACACTCAAAACACGTTGAGCAACTAAACATTCATACCTGTCAGCGTCTTCAGGAGCCATGTATTGCGTCTCATGATCAGAATCATCTCCACCATGTTCTTCACGTGTAATAAGAGGCAAAGTCTCCTCATCATAGTCACTAGCGGACTCATACCCACCATCCTCGGTAGCAGTCATCACACACTGAGATTTGCATTCTCTCGCATAATGACCTCTTCCCTTACAACGACGACAAATAATATCACTTGTGTGCCCTGTTGATGCCATGGAAGAAGAAGAACTCTGTGCAGGCCTAGCAGGTGCGCTCTTGGCAGATAATGGTGGTTGTGCTTGTTTTCTTGTATCACGGCTGGAGGTGGCACCTGATGGAGGTGCTGGTGCAGTTGAAGTAGAAGATGCACGAGGTGTCCATGATGAAGGTCGGCCTACAGAAAAGTTAGTTCGCGCCAATGCTTGTCGATCCTGCACTTCACGTTCAGCTTTACAAGCAAGATGGAATAAACGAGTGATATTAGTATACTCCTTATAGTCTAGAATGGTATGAATCTCTCTATTTAGTCCAGCCAGAAAACGTGCAAGCATAGCTTCATTCTTCTCAACAATACCACATCTAATCATGCCAGTTTGTAATTCCTGATAATATTCTTCTACAAAAAATTTCCCTTGTCTTAAGCGCTGCAATTTTTGAAGCAATTCACGTTGATAATATGGTGGAACCCAACGAGTACGCATAGCAGTTTTCAAAGCAGCCCAAGTAGTTGGAATAGGATATAATGTACAATGTTCAGACCACTATACATATGCAAAACCAGTGAAAGCACAAACAGCAGCGGCAACCCGTCTCTCCTCGGGATATTGTAAACATGTAAATCGTTGTTCAGTTTCTAACTCCCAAGTAAGATATATATCAGGAACATATTTACCCTCAAATGGTGGAATATTCAATTTCAGTTTAGGAAGATGGTCATGATCTCGTACCTGAGGGAGAGCCCTACCATTGTGATTATTTGCACGTGGACGACCTGGTGGTTGTGGTGCAGGTGGTTGCACGTAGTTCTGATTTTGATCAACCTCATCCTCGTAATCTCCCACATAATCATCCTCCTCCACATCAGCAGCAGGAGCCACATAAGTATCAATAGCAGCACCAACAGTTTGGCCAAACGCAAGAGGGACACGGCTCGCTCGGCGGAGGGCTGTTTCGTGATGTGGAGGTAGTCGTTGTTGTTGTTGTTGTTGGAGAGGTGCGTTAGGTGCAGTGGGTGGTGGTGGTGGAAGACGCGCGAGCAATTCATTAAACTTGTTATCGAGCTTTGTTTCGAATGTCTTCTCCATGCCATCTATCTTCTCCATGGCCTCGTCAAATCTGTTTAGCACATCTTGCACCTGTCCACTCATCATTTGCTGAAATTTATCATGTAGCTGTTTGTTCGTCAGGTTCTCCCAGTTAGTCTCATCAGCTTGTGATCCTACCATGGTTAGCAGCAAATAGAAACACACAAGAATATGATCCTACAGACTACTAAGAAGTGGTGGTGATGTATCACAAACCTGTCAAGCAAATCTCAAATTCTTACCAGTTCTTACCCAGCAGCAGGTGGTGATCGGCAACCGTTGTAGTCAAAACTCTCAAAGCTTGGATAGAGCGATTACCAGGGAGAGTCAAACGCACGACGTAGATGTATGTGGAGCTGGGAAGGCTTATAATATGGTAGCGAAAAAGGTCAGCAATAATCAATTTGGAGATGCAAAGTTGAATAAACGCTCAACGATGGTAATGTGCTGGTCCTAGGCTAGACTGTGCTAGAGACGCGAGCCTAGAACACCAACAAAATCACAGCGCGGCACGTAAAGAAGGGAGGAGCACACTCTGAATTTTTTTCTCTTTTTTTCCTTTTTTTTGCCCTTTTTTTTCCTCTTTTTTTTTGCTCCGCAACAAATTTTTTTTCGAAAAAGTCTACAAATGGTCTAAAAACCGCCTAGCCAGAATTTTCCAGACTTAGTTTTTTTTTGGGTTTGGAACTATTTCTCTACTGCGGGTAGCACGGAAGTTGGGGAGTCCTTCTCTGTCACGACTCGGAGTATGGCGTGATCTGAAAATCCAAAACAGAGTAACAAAATACTGGACTCGAAATAGGACTGTTGGCGGAGATGAAACTGGTGGAACTCGGACTGATGGCGGAGATGAATCTGGTGGAACTCGGACTGGTGGCGGATATATGTTGCAGGTGGACTCGGATTGGCGTGATGGCGGCGGATATGTGGTGGCGTATATGGACTCGGATTGGCGGTGAATATGTGGTGGTGGTATATGGCAGCAACGACGATGATGATGTGGTGGTGATATATGGCAGCGGCGACGTGACAACCTGTGAACAGAACTCGAAACTCTAAAGGACTAGACGCTAAGACCAGCAACTTGACACAACGATGCAACCGCAAATTCAACAAAGCAAATACAGAAAAGATTATGCAAAGGTTCAGATTGGTTCGGATGGGATGAACTAACCCTAATTTTTTTTGGCTTTTTCGTGGACTATAGGTATGAAGAACAGACTCGATCTAAACTACGAAAAACTGTAAAATCTCACCGAGCAACCTGTAAATCTGATACCACTTGATAGAGGCAAAGGTGTCCCGTCTTTCGATGAGATGATGGATATCGCTTTGGTGGAAGTCGACTTTGACGATCCGACTACGAATGTGCGAGGACGTCGCGCCTTAGCAATCGCTAAACCAACTCCGAGAGGTTATTGACCACACCGGAGCACGATCAACCTGATCACGAGGGTCTGTTTCCTACGAGCAAACGAAGAACAAGCAAGAAACTGAGATTGCAATCTGGATATTGCGAATATAAGATGAAAACTTTATTGATCAAGGTGGGGTTCTGTGACCCCTTTGTCTGGTCGTTGAACACAAACGAAGTACGCGAAGTTGCAGCTATAGTGAACTTTAATCTAAACAAAACCCAAAGTCTAAACGACGCCCTAAGAGTTGTATATATGGAGGAAGAGGGGGGAATTTCGTGGCCCTTGGGGAAGGGGTCCGAAACCAACCCTATCTCTTGTTTCCCCACACATACGGACTCTAAAAACAGTCTATACTCAAGTATTTCAAAATTACATGGGCCTGGCCCAATAATAAGGTGAGGCATCACCTAAAATAGACTCGGGACGAAATTTATGAAGTGGCATCTTGTATATTTCGTCCAAGGCTTCATGCACCCATTATGGTGGCTTCAAAGTCCTGAAATCATCACTTGTAACTCCGTTCTTGTTGCCCTTGCGCATGCCATCATCTCCATGCTTGTTCTTGCTCCAATGTTCATCCTTCTCCAAGCTAGGCCCTTCATTTGTAAGCAAAACAAATGTATCCAATTTAGGCAGCATCATATTCTCATGAACATTAGACTCATTACCAAGAAACGAAAGTACCTGGTAATTTAGTTGGCGTGCGCGAGCTCTAGTAATTGGTCCAGTATGTATAGCAGCAGGGGCTGTGGGTGTAACAATTGTATTGATGTCCTCATCACGTTAGCTTAGCATAATGATCGTTAAGTTTTATAGCTATTTCTTTCTTCATGACTTATACATGTTCCTTTGACTATGAAATTGTGCAACTCCCGAATACCGGAGGAACATCTTGTGTGCTATAAAACATCACAACGTAGCTGGGTGATTATAAAGATGCTCTACAGGTGTCTCTGAAGGTGTTTGTTGGGTTGGCATAGATCGAGATTAGGATTTGTCACTCCGTGTATCGGAGAGGTATCTCTGGGCCCTCTCGGTAATGCTCATCACTATAAGCCTTGCAAGCAATGTGACTAATGAGTTAGTTGCGGGATGAAGCATTACGGAACGTGTAAAGAGACTTGCCGGTAACGAGATTGAACTAGGTATGAAGATACCGACGATCGAATCTCGGGCAAGTAACATACCGATGACAAAGGGAATGACGTATGTCGTTATGCGGTTTGACCGATAAAGATCTTCATAGAATATGTAGGAGCCAATATGAGCATCTAGGTTCCGCTATTGGTTATTGACCGGAGATGTGTCTCGGTCATGTCTACATAGTTCTCGAACTCGTAGGGTCCGCACGCTTAACGTTCGATGACGATTTGTATTATGAGTTATGTGTTTTGATGACCGAAGTTTGTTCGGAGTCGATCACGGACATGACGAAGAGTCTCGAAATGGTCGAGAGGTAAAGATTGGTATATTGGAAGGTTACATTCGGACACCAGAATGGTTTTGGGGAGTATCGGATAAGTTTCGGAGTACCGGGAGGTTACCGGAACCCCCCGGAAGAGTATTGGGCCTACATGGGCCTTAGTGGAGAGAGGAGGCTGGAGGCCAGGAGGTGGTGCCTCCCCCTAGCCAAACCGAATTGGACTAGGGGTGGGGGCGCGCGACCCCCCTTTCCTTCTCCCTCTCCCTTGCTCCCTCCCCCCTTCTCCTACTCCGAAAAGGAAAGGGGAGTCCTACTAGGACTTTGAGTCCTAGTGGGACTCCCCCTACTTGGCGCCCCTAGGCCGGCCGCCTCCTCCCCTCACTTGATTTCCCCCACTTGTGCCTTTGGGCAGGGGGGCACCCCAAAGGCACAACATTGTCTTAGCAATGTGCGGTGCCCCCTCCATAGTTTACACCTCCGATAGTATCATCGTAGTGCTTAGGCGAAGCCCTGGCGCGGATCACATCATCAACATCGTCATCACGCCGTCGTGCTGATGAAACTGTCCCTCGACCCTCTGCTGCATCAAGAGTTCGAGGGACGTCATCGAGCTGAACGTGTGCTGAACTCGAAGGTGTCGTACGCTAGGTGCTAGATCGGTTGGATCGTGAAGACATTCGACTACATCAACCGCGTTAACATAACGCTTCCGCTTTCGGTCTACGAGTGTACGTGGACACGCTCTCCCCTTCTCGTTGCTATGCATCTCCTAGATAGATCTTGCGTGAGCGTAGGGAATTTTTTAAATTAGATGCTTCGTTTCCCAACACACATCACACCAACAAATCAAGGGTCTCCACCCCAGCTATCCCTCCAACAAGGTGCCATCGGTCTCATCAACATGTTGACTACAAATAAAATGCTTTTTAGAAGGACCACAATGCAAAGATGCCTCCAAGGAGGGTAGCGCCGTCCACATGCGCTGGTGATGCAGTATCCGCCTAAGCGAGAACAACCTTTTCCGCCTAGATTGCTAAAACATTCCCGCCGCAGCACTAGAGGAGACACACATCACACCCACAACCACCTAGCCACACGGCGAGAGTTGGATGAACCAGGCTAAGGCAACCTCTCCACCGCCACCAGCACCTCGTGGAGGCGAAGAGCTGCACATAGTGGAGTCCTCACGGATCCAAATCGAGCTCGGCCAAGGGAGATCCAGCGACCATGGGCGCAACAACCCACAAAAGGCTGGCCTCCAGGACCCCGTACACGCCGCCGCGACCGGACGGTACGCCGCTTGTAGCCGGAGATGGCACACACCTCGCAGTCTCGGTTGAGTATCGCGAGCCCGCAAACTACCTCCTCTCAAGCTACGAGTGCCACACAACCATTGTGACTGTCCTACTCGCCAGAAGATCACGGGCCGCCGCTTGGGAGCCCGAGCTCCGTCGACGGTGTTGGGTCGTTCAGAGCCGACACATCATAGTCGCGCGAGGTAGAATCCCTGTTGGCATCCAGATCACATCGACGGCTTTGACCGATGGCGCTGCCGGTGACGGCGAGGGGAGCGGCGAGGCGGTGATGGAGCTATAATCTACCAACTACCAAGGTTTGGCGTGTGGCATATCTAAAAATTATCGTACAAACTTGGTAATAACGTAGGATTTGTACTAAGCGGTATACTAGGTGAACTTCATCACACCTAAAAATTGTCGTACAAACTTGGTAATAACGTGAGATTTGTACTAAGCGGTATACTAGGTAAACTTCCTCAGACCTAAAAGTTGTTCATACCTTCGCCACTCGTGAGAGACTGCGTTTTTTTTTTGCCGGAGACATGAACAAGTGGTTCAAATGTTTTGTTTTGAGTAAAATGCACCGGTGGTCATTGAACTTATCGTATACGTTCATTTTGATCACTGTACTTAAGAATATGATCAATACGATCACTATATACATGTTGAGGTGATTATACGGTCACTATCAAATCGGATAACTTTGTATTACATCTATTTGACCAGGGAGTCGAACCAAAGCTGTCGCGCTAGTTGCGCGAGCAGGGCAACCAGCTGCACCTGTCTATCGCCTTGTCCAGCTTAAGCAAAAAACTGTTTATATCCTACAGGATCCACGTGACAGCTATTGCATTTTTTTTCTTTTTGCGTGCGAACCATTTGGGATTTAAATCATAATTGTTTCGGCTTCAGTGGTAGGTCCTTTTAGGATTAAAAAAACAGTTTTGGCAGTCCTGTGTACTCGTACATATGATTCACGGCCAAAATTGCATTAGCACTTCCCTCGCAAGAAAACGAGATTGGATTAGCACTTCAATTTGTTTTGTTCAATATGCACGCGTGGACAGCGGGCAGTCGCAGCGGCAGCGGCAGCTCCAGCAGATTTGGCGTGCGTCGTTGCTCTGTTTTTAGCACAAGAAGACCAGGGATTTGGCATGCGGTCATCTTGTAGCTAATTATGACGGGGTGTAGTTATCAAAATGGCTAATATATGTCTATCTAAAATTTTATTAATAAACGTTTAAATGCATAAAAATAATATACATGTGTTAAGTACTTCAAATTATGCTTATAAATGCTATCAACAGAAATATATACGTTAGCCAAATTACACTTGCGATGGTGCAATTTGGTACGGTAAAACTGATATGGCAGAAATCACTATGAATTAGAATGCACAATCATCTAAATCAATAGAATGGTCTTATATGAACATACGCAAAAAAGAAATATCCCAACGGCTGTCACGTGAATGTCTAAAGATATAAAGCCATTTCCCCTCTAATTTGACACAAGGGTAGAATCGAGCCGGCTGGTTAGCCTGCGCGCACATTAGCGTGAGGTATGGTGTTCGAATCTTTGATAAGTTTGATGACCACTGATGCATTTTACTCTTTTGTTTTTTCTAAGCGCCAAGCAATTTTTTTCCCGCGAACGCCACGTGATATTTCGATGATAAGAACGTGGGAGGTACTAGAAAGTAAGCAACACCATGACGTGCAGGGAATTAACAAGAGTCACTACCTTTTACACCCTTGAGATCGCACCTTGTGTCCCAAAACCCAGTCGTGCAGGCAACTGCTGGTCTGCCGCTTTACCAGCTTGTGTAACTACCCCCCCTTTTTCTTTTATCACCTTGTCACCATGTCATGATCACCTTTGCTTAACTCTGTCGTAAACCATGCAAACTAGACTACGACAGACAACACTAACCAACGAAGCGATGAGGTAGCTAATCAAAGCTGCGCCTAGTCGGAGTGGGATCAAGAGAGTGTGCCGGGAACGCAAAGGCTGCCTCGGCTTGCCACCGAAAAGGACAGCAGCGAGAGACCTTTGTGTCGCCTCGTGTCAGCTACCACCAGCAGCGAGCAACCCTTTCTTGTTAACGAAAGAAAAAGAGCGCAGCGAAAAACCTGTGCGGTTCCCGCGCGCATCAAAAGGTGGTGCTCCTGCTGGGGCCACGACGGCAGTGAGGGTTTTGTCGCCTGGCCTCAGAGGTTTAGCACTAGCCCCTACAGGAGCAAACTGTTCGGTTTGGGGGGCTGTCAACTGTGTGAATCACGTGCCCTTGCTGTGCCTCCGTATGAGCCTCGCCAGCGCTCCTGTGCCCTGCTCCTTGGAAACTCGAAGGGCTGGATCCAGCTCGGCGTCTCAGCTCTTTTTCTTCGTCTCATGAAAACAAACCAGCTAGTACTGTTTTCTCTCTTTTCCTTGACCCAGATCTCCTCTCTCTGTCTCTCCCATGCTGACGTGTTACTGTATTACTGTAGTTCGTCAGGAGAACGCATACATACACTACCGCGGTTTGAAACTTTGAACGATGCGCTTCTGCCATGACTGCTGAGCCATGTACGACGTCTCGTGTGCATGCATTCATTCTTTCATGTCCATGGTTGTAGCTTTGCTAATTGCTAGGGAGGTGGTACCGATCGGGAACGGCAGTTGAATTCACGAGCTACTGCTATACAGCAGCACCAGCACGCACGTGATGACAAAGTAAACCTCAGTAGTAGTAGTCTAGCTTGCGCCTCACGAGCATACGCACGCATTGAAAGGGACTAGATTAATTGAACTACTACTAGTGTCTTAACTAACATTGAACGGGAAAGAGACCAAGGCGCCGTACATGATTTGCAGTTGAATGGCAGTACTAGTACTCATCTGTTTGCTTCGGCATGGCTAATAAGCATCCTTTATTTTGACACCACCTAGACCGCCCCAAGTGCATGCATATTATAACGAACCCCGCTTGCTTTAATCTTTCGCACAAGGACCTCCCCATTGAGTCTTCGTATACCTGTTCCTGCCTTTCGTTCATCCAATCCAATACCAACGTACGTTCGCTGGTCAATTTCCAGATCTCGTGATTCGTGGTTAACTTAACCTCCCACGTCGAGGCTGACGCGGACAGTGGATCGGACACCGTAATACAGAGAAGCAAGATATACTAGCAAAAGATGAAGAACTACGACAAGATTGAGAATATTTACACTGCTACTGATTGACGACGAAACATGCACGTTCCTTTTCACCCAGGAACTTGACAAGAAGGATCGTTGACAAAGGAGCCGCGCCCTAGCCTAGCTACCTTCTTAGCTTAGCTAGCAAGTAAGTAGCTACTACGTACTACAGCACTGAGCTAGGTAGGTCCATCCATGCTCCTCTAAGAGCACGACCTGATGAGCTGATCGACCGGAGCTAGGTGGTAGGTAGGTCCATGCCGCTCTAAGAGCATGACCTGATGAGCCCGAGGTTGTAGAGGAACTTCTCGGAGCGGGACCGGATCATGTTTCCGAGCGAGCGACCGCCGCCGTCGCGGCCCGGGGGCGACTTGGGCGCGGCGGCGTCCTCCTTGACCAAGAGGATCTCGTCGCCGATCTCCGCCCTGACGGCCTCCACGGCCTGCGCCTGCACGGGCATCCCCGACGCGGTCACCACGTAGAAGACGTTGGCCGCCCGCTCCCCCCGCGTCGCCACCTCGGCGTGCGTGACCGACAGCCCGTGCTCCCGGAATATACGCGTCACGTCCGACAGCAGCCCCACCCTGTCCTCGCAGCACAGCTCCAGCCCAAGCCCCTGCCAAGTGCAAACGCGTCACATGCAGTAGTGCTTTTCTCATCTCATCTTACAGTGCAGTGCAGCTCAGTCCAGTAAGAATGTTTTGTGTCCGAACCACTGGACTAGTTATATGATGATGATGATGATGATGTGTACCTCTGTGTTACGGCGTTGGATGGCGGCCTCGAGGCAGCGGCGGAGCTGCTCCCGGTCTTGGTCGGAGGCGGCGGCGCCGTCGTCGAGGTGCCTGATGTAATACTCCTGCAGGAGCGGAGGACCGATGAGCATGTGTCTGTCTTTTCCGTTCTGCTCGTACTAAGAAATACTAGTATGCATTTTCTTCTCGTTGTTTGTTGCGTATAGGAACGAAAGGAGTCAGTCAGTCAGTCAAGCTCACGCAAAACTAGGTAGGATCTCCATCCTTCCCTCGTCACATGCCAAGATCTAACAACGCAGGGGCATCTCTGCTCTGCTCTCCAGTACCACTAGCGTGTACTGCCGGTCAAAGAAATGCGATGCGAGGAGCATCGGAACCGGTGAAAATGCTGTGTAGTACACTGCTGACTGGAGAGTGGCACTGGCATGGAAAGAAAGATGCATCGTTGATGTAACAGTCTCATCAGGGAGAGGAGAGGAGAGCGCGAACGCACCTGGTAGGCCTCGGAGCCCTCGGCGATGACGGTGCCGTGGAAGACGAGGTACTGCATGTCGGTGAGGGTGCACACCGTGTCGAACAGCAGCTTCGGCCGGTCGCGGCACCGCACGTTCACCAGCGTGTATCCTCTCTCGGCGCAGTCCTCCACCACCACCACCGGCAGGCTCCGGTCGTCCGCCGTCGCGTCGCCGTCGCCTCCGTCGGCGCGGTGGACGCCCCGGTCGGCGTGCATCATCTGGTGTAGGCGCCGCTGCGCGTGCGGCGCCGCGGCGCGCGCCGAGATGGCGGCCCGGGCGGCCTTCTTGTCCCGGCTGCTGCCGCGCAGCACGTGCCGGAGCAGCCGCTTCACCGTGTCCAGCCGCTCGGGCTCCTCGATGCCGCCGCCGGTCTCGGCGTCCGTCACGTACATGAGCGCCGCCATGCGGCCGTCGTGCGTCCACACCTCGGACGCCGCGATGTTGCACTTGAGGTTGGTGAGCACCGCGAAGACCTCCGACAGGAGGCCCGGCCGGTCCCGCCCGATCAGCTCGATCACCGTCTGCGCCGCCTCGGCCTCAGCCTCGACGCCGACGCACCGGTCCGTGCCGCGGAAGCTGAGCGACCCGGCTCCTAGAGACTGAAACCAACACAATCCCATCACATCACCGATCGCAAACTGCAATGAGCTCACACATTGCTCTGCATTCTGCTCTGCCTCTGCCAGGGAAACCATTAATTCGCACGCAGCTGCACAAGCTGGGATTCTTTCTAGTACTTTACCTGTTCAATTCTGTCGATGACTTGGCCGTCATAAAGCTTATTCCCTTCCTCATCCACGACATGGAACACTGCACAAAGGTGGAGCCTCATCATCAAGATTGGAAAAAGACGGAAAGATTTACGCCCAAATCGAAAGCAGAAAGGCACGCTAGCTTCCTCCTTAATCTTTCCAAGACAGGGATGCTGCAGATAAAAAAGGCCTTGCTCACCATCCATGAACCACTCCCCATCAGAGGAAATGTAGGCCCGGTTTATGGTCAGCTTCAGATCGGTCAGCACCTGGACAACCTCTAGCAAGGTCCCATACTTGTTCGCGCTGTCAACCTGCGCAAAAAAAGAAATAATTATGCAAGGAAAAGAAATGTCGGCACAGAATTTGCAGGAAACAAGAACAGAGCAGGGCTCCAAAGCTCTGTCTGCACCTTGACCAAGGTTGCAGTCATGTCGGAGGTATTATCCACGGTGACCCTGCAAGTTTCCAAAGGCCCAGGAGCAGCAGCACAGTTAACAAGAGACAGAGGTCAAAGGGGCAGAAAGGAGAAAGAAGATGGGGTTGTAAGGAAGGAGAGAAACCTCGGTGGGTTCATCTTGATGACCAGCTTCTCGAACTCGTCCACTACCTCGTTGCTTCGAGACCCACAGGCCATCATTGTTCAAGACCCCTTGTTTTCTTGCTTGCACAAGAGGAAGAAGGTGGTGAGGCAAAAGGGATACTACTTCTTTGCTCCCCCAATCTGAGTGTACTTGTGGTGGTGATGGTGGCGGCGCCCCTCCCTCTCTTCCTCCCCCTTGTTGCTGTTTCTGATTCTGAAGGCTGAAACAGCTCACCTAGTCCTAGTATATATATATATTTGTTTATGGACTTAAGGGGGAGATAGAGAGAGGACATGGCTACTTGTGGATTTGTGTTCTCTGTTCTCCTAGTAGTTGTGTATGGGCAGACCGGCAGAGCCTGTGGTTTTGATTGGTGTCCCTTCACCGGTTTAAAGGGAGATGTTTGGGGGGAAAGACCATCCAATGGGGGCTTTGTTTCTGTGCCTGTCCATATTAGACATGCTTGCTTGAGAGCGCATCTCTAACGCTGACTGTAAAATGGACACCATATCCTTCCACAGACAGAGGGTAATTAGTCCACCGACACAGATGCGGAGCCGGGGCTTCGTCTCCCGGGCTTCAAGGACACCGTTGCCTTGGCATGGAACAAACCTGTTCAGATCCGGGATGCCATCCGCAAGATTCATATCAAGCTCTGTCGGACCGCGAAGGCCCTGCGCAAATGGCAAAAGGAAAAGGTCGGGATGCTTGGCTCCCAGATCGCAGTTGCCAAGGAGATCATCTGGCGCCTGGATGTTGCTGAGGAGGGAAGACCGCTCTCGGACTCGGAGAGGGAATTGCGTAAACAACTTAAGGCCTCGTACCTGGGGCTCCTCGCCATTCAGAAAATCAAGCTGAGACAGCGTTCTCGGCTCAACTGGATCCGACTGGGGGATGCCACCACAAAGCTTTTCCATGCTCGAGCTAACGGACGAAGGCGTAAGAACTTCATCCAGACAATCACCACCACCTCGGGGCTGGCAATTACTAGACAGGACAAGGAACGAGCCCTTCTGGACCACTTCCAGGCTAACATCGGCACGCCTGCCCTGCGCACCAAGTCCATTGTCTGGGAGAACATCGGGATGCAGCGCCACGACCTATCGGCTCTGGACGCTCCATTCGACGAGGCGGAGATTAAGGAGGCGGTATTCTCCTTACCTTCGGTCAAGGCCCCGGGCCCTGATGGTTTCATCGGCGCCTTCTTCAAATCATGCTGGGAGATCATCAAAGTGGATGTCGTGGCTGTGGTGATGCAGCTCGCGAACCTGAGAGGCGACTGCGCTGGCCTGATCAATTCTGCCAACATTATTCTGCTCCCGAAAAAAGCCGGCGCATCCTCGATTGGCGACTACCGCCCAATCAGTTTGATACACAACATCTCCAAGATCTTCTCCAAGCTGTTGGCTAACCGACTAGCCCCTCTTCTTCCGTCGCTGGTTTCCAAGTGTCAGAGTGCCTTTGTGCAGAAACGGTGCATCCACGATAATTTCCTACACGTGTAAAACTTGATCAAAGAATTGCACCGCTCTTCAACGCCAGGCCTTTTCCTCAAGCTCGACATCTCCAAGGCTTTCGACTCTGTGGGTTGGGCTTACCTCCTGGAGGTGCTGCAACAGTTGGGATTTAGGCAGCGCTGGCGGGAATGGATCTGCATGACCCTCGCTTCATCTTCCTCTAGGGTGCTGTTAAATGGGGAGCCGGGAACCCCATTCGTACATGGAAAAGGCCTTCGCCAGGGCGACCCGGTGTCACCTATGCTCTTCATTCCGGCCATCGATCCTCTGCAACTTATGTTTCGGGCGGCTTCCCAGGCCGGGATCCTCAAGCCCATCAGGGCACGGACGGCCTCCTGCAGGGTTTCTCTCTATGCAGACGATGCGGGCATCTTCGCTAACCCGGTCAAAGAAAAGATCGACGCCATCGCTAGGATACTGGATTGTTTTGGGGATGCATCGGGCCTCGTCACAAACGTCAGCAAGACCGAGGTGTTCCCCATTCGCTGTCAGGACATCGATCTCCCCGCAATCCTCTCAGCCTTCCCGGCCAAGCTGGCCTCGTTCCCCGGCCGATACCTAGGTCTCCCACTACGTACCAGGCGGCTTAGAAGGGTTGACCTCCAACCTCTTCTAGACAAGGCAATGGGCCGGTTGCCGAGCTAGAAGGGGAAGAACCTGGCGCGACCGGGCAGGGTCTCCCTTGCAAAGTCCGTATTGTGCGCCATCGCAAATCATCACCTCACTGCGCTCTCGCTTCCCACTTGGGCAATCCAGAAGCTTAGTAAGATCACTCGTAACTTCATCTGGTGTGGGGAAGACTCGGAAAACACGTCTGGCGGACATTCTCTGGTCAACTGGAAGACTGTCTGCCGGCCTAAGCCCATGGGGGGCCTGGGAATCACTGACCTCGAGAGATTTGGTCGGGCGCTCCGTCTGCGCTGGCCTTGGCTTATGTGGACTGATCCTGGCCGCCAATGGGTGGGCTCTGCGGTGCCCTGTGATGAGACGGATATTGCGCTCTTCAGGGCTTCTACCACCATCTCCTTGGGCAATGGGAGAAAATCCTTATTCTGGCAAGACGACTGGACAGGACGGGCCCCCCTGTCCCGGGCCTTCCCGGAGCTGTACAAAATTGCCACCAGGAAGAGGAGAACTGTGATGAAGGAGCTCCAGGAGGAGAACTGGATCAGATTGGTGGCCCGTCTTTCATCGCCTACCCATCTGCAGGAGTTCATTACCCTCGCATCAGCTATCTCTCAGGTTGAGTTGAACCCGGACCAGGAGGACTCCATCACTTGGCGATGGTCACCAAATGGCATTTACTCTGCTGCTTCGGCCTACGCGGCCCAGTTCTCTGCATCCTATCCCAGGTTTTCCCCAGCCAACATATGGGAGGCACACGCTGAGCCAAAATGCAAGTTCTTCGCCTGGCTTGTGCTCCACGGAAAAATCCTCACGGCCGACATGCTAGCCGTTCGTGGCTGGCCGCACGACCCTCGCTGCCCTCTTTGCCTTGGGGCACCGGAGACGGCCACGCATCTCTGTAAGGACTGCCCGTTTGCCGCCGCAGTTTGGTCTCACGTCCAGGTGTGGACGGGAGAGGATTCTGGGGCCACGCCCATGTTGCCCCCTTCGATGGGGATTTTGGACTGGTGGGATTCGTTCACCACCAATTTGCCCAAGGACGACGGAAGAAGGCGGAGCGGCCGCTTCCTTTACACCATCTGGAACATCTAGAAGGAGCGAAACCGACGCATCTTCAATGGAACTCGCCTCACGCACCTAGAGGTAGCAACTATTGCCTTCAACGACATCAAGCAAAGGACTTTGGACTTTGGCCGAGCACAGGTGGCAACCGGTATCGATTGATTAGTTCCTAGGGGTTTTTGTCCGGTTTCTCTCAGAAAACCAGAACACTCTTGTACATAAACTTTATTCTCCTTCTTATATGAAAAGGCAGTGCTCCTGCCGGTTCCTCAAAAAAAAAAGATGCGGAGCCGGTCATCCAATGCTTTCTGCATATATTTTAAATAAATAGCGTTTCAACTAACCAGACAAAATTCATGCAAACCGGATGATATTCATACAAACTAGGGCACTTTCATTACATTTCGAACAGTTTTCATTAAAAATGGAACATGACCTAAACCTACACTACGGCGGCGGCCGTCGTCCAAGTCCTTGTTGTTCCCTTCCGACAACCGCGTCATACATCCGCCTTCTCCATGGCGGCAGCGATAAAACCCGTGAAGTGAAGGTGTTGTCACCGGCGAGGAAGATTAGAACATGGGAGACGGATCGACCCACTTCGGACACAAGGCCCTGCTACTTCCCATGCCCTACTCATCCTAGGTCGCCGGTGGACGTGAGGTCCATGGCGGAAATGGAGGGGCCGATACTCTCGCCATCCCACCGGCGCGGGCAAACAACGTTTGGTGGCGCGTAGGCGCGCAACTGGCAACATTCTCGTTCGCGATTGCCTGTGCAGCCAGTCCGACTGTGCCGCGCGTGCGTTGCGAGTGGCGGCTTGAGCGTGAGCGGCTTTGCAGAGCGAAGTTGGAGTTCGCCACAGCCATGGTCGCCAAGGCTTCCTCGCTCATTCGCTCGCCGTAGATCTGGCACTCTACCCCCCGATGCTGCTCAAGGAGGAAGAGATTGTACCACGTCTCCTCATGTGCCTGCCGAAACAACGATATAAGCTTGGGCGCTGATGTGTACTATACAACTTTATTCTTATATACTTTGTTGGGCCTTCAAGCTCACAGTTTCGTAGGACAATAGCAAATTTCCCTTAGGTGGATGATTTAAGGTTTATCAATCCGCGAGAGGTGTAGGATGAATCTGGTTCTCTTTCAAACAACCCTGCAATCAAATACAAGTGGTTTCTTGTGTCCCCAACACACCTAATATAGTTGTCAGTTGCATAGGTGCACTAGTTCGGCGAAGAGATGATGATAGATGTGTAATATGAATGATAGAAATAGCCTTTTGTATTCTGAAAAAATAAAATCAGTAAAGTAGCAAGTAACAAAAGTGAATAAAACCATGTCTTAATGCTTGGAAACAAAGCCTAGCCTTCGTACTTTCGGAGGTGCCAGCTCTCAACATAATTAAATCACATGCTAATCCCTTAAAGGGCAACAAAGAATCACTCCGAAGTTTCTAATCTATCGACGAAAGTAGGTTAAAACCGCGTAGGTAGCAAACCACCTTAAAGTTGTCTTTCCAATCAATCTATTGAACTACCCCCAAAGTGTCACGGATAGCCCTAGAGATCGTACTACGACAACACTGTCGGCGTTCTGGATATGGGGGTATCCAGACTTGCCTGCCTGCGTCCCACCGCGTGGCTCCATCGACGGCCTGGTACGGCCCAGCTTCGACATCAACAGCTCAAGACCCTCGCGAGGGCCAAGCCTCGCGAGGCGGACGATGCCAAGACCCCTGAGGGGATTAGCCTCTTCAGGCTGGCTCCCGAGGGGCGGAGAGTTCTATGCAAGGTGCACC
This sequence comes from Triticum aestivum, assembly GCF_018294505.1. NCBI lineage: Eukaryota > Viridiplantae > Streptophyta > Magnoliopsida > Poales > Poaceae > Triticum > Triticum aestivum. The sequence goes on along the minus strand of NC_057813.1, from coordinate 231,306,236 downwards.
TCATGAGGCTCAGCTAACGTGAGCCATGACGACCAAGGCCAGGCGGGCGCCAGCGGGCGCAGAGCACCAGTTTCCTCTTCGGTGCAAGGGAGGCAAGCCACAGCCGTGGAGTCCCAAGGAATCAGCCAAAGGTTTCCATTCTGGTGCAACAAGACCAAGACCACCAGGACAACAGGACAAAGGTCATCACCGAGCCCACCGCAGCGTCATGACCAGGGGCTTTTCGCAGGCAAAGACCACTTTTGTCAGGATAAGCTGTACTACTTGTCCCCTTTCAAATCCGGCCGTTGTGGGATCCCTTCCCGCCAACATTTGAGAAGAGGAACAAGGCCACTATAAATAGGACTTAGCCACCACCATAGAGGGGGATCAGATCGGATCGGATCGCATCTGATCTAGTTGACATCCCATCAGCTCTCTGGAGCTCAAGAACACCTCACCTCCTAAGGCCAGTTCATCCACTGTGCTAGTTCATCCTCAGCCCTTAGAGGCAATCCACCAAAACGCTGGAGTAGGGTATTACACTGCAAGGTGGCCCAAACCAGGATAAACTATTGTGTCTCTTTGTCTCTTCGAGCTCGTCGCGCTAGGCTTAGGAGGATCGCGAGTAGGTAGGCTGGGTAGGTTGAGATCTCCGCACGCACCCCAGAGTTTGAACCTTTCAAGGGTTTGCGGAACCTGTAGTCCGACATTTGGCGCGCCGGGTAAGGGTGTGTCGGATCTTCTCTTCCGTTGATCGATCCACCGTCACTCCGACAACTCCATGTCCGACGCACGCCAAGCTCGCACCGAGCGCCGGGCCGCAGTCGCCGCTCCGGCGGGCGATGGTTGTGCTCGTCGTGCTCCGTCTCTGGTGGCCAATGCCGCCACGGGTCGTGCCGGACACGAGCAGCAAGCTTCTTCGCTGCACCCTTCAGTGCGCTGCGACGGGCGCATCGCCACTCCGTCACTAACCCCAGCAGCTTCATCCTCCCATGCGTGTCATGGCCTGGCAAATGCCCATGCCTCTCTACTCATGGCGCGGGAGCTCCTTCCCTACCGCCCTATCGACGACTTCTACGAGGAATGGCTTGAGCGGATCGCTGAGCTCGTCAGCACGACTAGGGGCTCCACTGTGTCGGACCGCTTGCTACCTCTTGAGCACTGCGTTGGATTTCCCCGAAGAGGAGAGGATGATGCAACAAAGTAGCGTAAGTATTTCCCTCAGTTTTTGAGAACCAAGGTATCAATCCAGTAGGAGACCACGCACAAGTCCCTCGTACCTACACAAAATGATAGCTACTCGCAACCAACGCGATTAGGGGTTGTCAATCCCTTCACGGTCACTTACGAGGGTGAGATCTAATAGAGATGATAAATAATATTTTTGGTATTTTTGATAGATAGATGCAAAGTAAAAAGTAAAAGGCAAAGTAAAAGCAAAGCAAGTAAATAAAGCGATAGAGATTGATATGATGAGAATAGACCCGGGGGCCATAGGTTTCACTAGTGGCTTCTCTCAAGAGCATAGATATTCTACGGTGGGTGAACAAATTACTGTTGAGCAATTGACAGAATTGAGCATAGTTATGAGTATATCTAGGCAATGATCATGTATATAGGCATCACGTCCGAGACAAGTAGATCGAAATGATTCTGCATCTACTACTATTACTCCACTCATCGACCGCTATCCAGCATGCATCTAGAGTATTAAGTTAAAAACAGAGTAACACCTTAAGCAAGATGACATGATGTAGAGGGACAAATTCATGCAATATAATAAAAACCCCATCATGTTATCCTCGATGGCAACAATACAATACATGTCTTGCAACCCTTTCCGTCACTGGGTAAGAACACCACAAGATTGAACCCAAAGCTAAGCACTTCTCCCATTGCAAGAACTACCAATCTAGTTGGCCAAACCAAAAAGGATAATTCGAAGATACTTGCAAAGATAACTCAATCATACATAAAAGAATTCAGAGAAGATTCAAATATTTTCCATAGATAAGTTGGATCATAAACCCACAATTCATCAGTCTTAACAAACACACCGCAAAAAGAAGATTACATCGAATAGATCTCCATGAGAGAGGGGGAGATCATTGTATTGAGATCCAAAAAGAGAGAAGAAGCCATCTAGCTACTAGCTATGGACCTGAAGGTCTGAAGTAAACTACTCACACTTCATCGGAGGGGCTATGGTGGTGATGTAGAAGCCCTCCATGGTGGATGCCCCCTCCGGCGGAGCTCCGGAGAAGGCCCCAAGATGGGATCTCGTGGATACAGAAGGTTGCGGCGGTGGAATTAGGTTTTTGGCTCCTGTTCTGATCGTTTGGGGATACGTAGGTATATATAGGAGGAAGGAGTACGCTGGTGGAGCAACAGGGGGCCCATGAGGTACTCTGGCACTTCTTGGAGTAGGGTCCAAGTCTCCTGGATCACGTTCGGTGAGAAAATTACGTTCCCAAAGGTTTCATTCCGTTTGGACTCCGTTTGATATTCCGTTTCTTCGACACACTGAAATAGGCAAAAAACAACAATTCTGGGCTGGGCCTCCGGTTAATAGGTTAGTCCCAAAAATAATATAGAAGTGGAAAATAAAGCCCAATATAGTCCAAAACAGTAGATAAAGTAGCATGGAGCAATAAAAAATTATAGATACGTTGGAGACGTATCAGGCATCCCCAAGCTTAATTCCTGCTCGTCCTCGAGTAGGTAAATGATAAAAAGAGAATTTTTGATCCGGAGTGATACTTTGGCATAACTTCAATGTAAATCTTCTTAATTGTGAGATGAATATTCAGATCCGAAAGATTCAAGACAAAAGTTCATATTGACATGAAAAATAATAATACTTCAAGCATACTAATCAAAGCAATCATGTCTTCTCAAAATAACATGGCCAAAGAAAGTTATCCCTACAAAATCATATAGTCTGGCTATGCTCCATCTTCCCCACATAAAATATTTAAATCATGCACAACCCCGATGACAAGCCAAGCAATTGTTTCATACTTATGACATTCTCAAAACTTTTTCAATCTTCACGCAATACATGAGCGTGAGCCATGGATATAGCACTATATGTGGAATAGAAGGGTGGTTGTGGAGAGGACAAAAAGAGGGAAGATAGTCTCACATCGACTAGGTGTATCAACGGGCTATGGAGATGCCCATCAATAGATATCAATGTGAGTGAGTAGGGATTGTCATGCAACGGATGCACTAGAGCTATAAGTATATGAAAGCTCTACAAAAGAAACTAAGTGGGTGTGCATCCAACTCGCTTGCTCACGAAGACCTAGGGCATTTTGAGGAAGCCCATCATTGAAATATACAAGCCAAGTTCTATAATGAAAAATTCCCACTAGTATATGAAAGTGACAAAATGAGAGACTCTCTATCATGAAGATCTTGGTGCTACTTTGAAGCACAAGTGTAGTAAAAGGATAGTAGCATTGTCCCTTCTATCTTTTTCTCTCATTCTTTTATTTGAGCCTTTCTCTTTTTTTTGGCCTCTTCTTTTTTTTCGTCCGGAGTCTCATCCCGACTTATGGGGGAATCGTAGTCTCCATCATCCTTTCCTCACTTGGGACAATGCTCTAATAATGATGATCATCACACTTTTATTTTTCTTACAACTCAACAATTACAACTCGATACTTAGAACAAAGTATGACTCTATATGAATGATTCCGGTGGTGTACCGGGATATGCAATGAATCATGAGTGACATGTATGAAAGAATTATAAACGGTGGCCTTGCCATAAATACGATGTCAACTACATGATCATGCTAGCAATATGACAATGATGGAGCGTGTCATAATAAACGGAACGGTGGAAAGTTGCATGGCAATATATCTCGGAATGGCTATGGAAATGCCATGATAGGTAGGTATGGTGGCTGTTTTGAGGAAGGTATATGGTGGGTGTATGATACCGGCGAAAAGTGCGCGGTATTAGAGAGGCTAGCAAAGGTGGAAGGATGGGAAAAAGTGCGTATAATCCATGGACTCAACATTAGTCATAAAGAACTCATATACTTGTTGCAAAAATCTAGAAGTTATCAAAGCAAAGTATTACGCGCATGCTCCTAGGGGGATAGATTGGTAGGAAAAGACCATCGCTCGTCCCCGACCGCCACTCATAAGGAAGACAATCAATAAATAAATCATGCTCCGAGTTCATCACATAACGGTTCATCATACATGCATGCTACGGGAATCACAAACTTCAACACAAGTATTCTTTAAATTCACAACTACTTAACTAGCATGACTCTAATATCACCATCTTCATATCTCAAAACAATCATCAAGCATCAAACTTATCTTAGTATTCAACGCACTCAAAAGAAAGTTTCACATATCTTGAATACCAAATATATTATCATTAAGCAAATTACGATGCTATTAACGACTCTCAAAATAATCTAAGTGAAGCATGAGAGACCAATAGTTTCTTTAAAACAAATCCACCACCGTGCTCTAAAAGATATAAGTGAAGCACTAGAGCAAAAAATTATCATGCTCAAAAGATATAAGTGAAGCACTATGAGCAAAACTATCAAGCTCAAAAGATATAAGTGAAGCACATAGAGTATTCTAACAAATTCCAATTCATGTATGGCTCTCTCAAAAGGTTTTTACAGCAAGGATGATTGTGGTAAACTAACAAGCAAAGACGCAAATAATACAAGACGCTCCAAGCAAAACACATACCATGTGGTGAATAAAAATATAGCTCCAAGTAAATTACCGATGGAAGTGGACGAAAAAGGGGATGCCTTCTGGGGCATCCCCAAGCTTTGACTTTTTGGTGTCCTTGGATTATCTTGGGGGTGCCATGGGCATCCCTAAGCTTAGGCTCTTGCCACTCCTTGTTCCATAATCCATCAAAAGAATTCACCCAAAACTTGAAAACTTCACAACACAAAACTCAACAGAAATCTCGTGAGCTCCGTTAGAGAAAGAAAACAAAAAAATACTTCAAGCTACTGTAATGAACTCATTCTTTATTTGTATTGGTGTTAAACCTACTGTATTCCGACTTCTCTATGGATTATAAACTATTTTACTAGCCATAGATTCATCAAAATAAGCAAACAACACACGTAAAACAGAATCTGTCAAAAACAGAAAAGTCTGTAGCAATCTGTAACTAACGCAAACTTCTGGAACTCTAAAAATTCTACAAAAATAGGAAGTCCTGGATAATTGTTTTATTGAACAGCAGCAAAAAGAATCAACGCAAAATCACGTTCCTGTGATTTAACAAAATTATATTCGTGCACGCAAAGTTTCTGTTTTTCTGCAGAATCAAATCAACTATCATCGTAGGTTATCCTATAGGTTCTACTTGGCACAAACACTAATTAAAAGATAAAACCACATCCAAACAGAGGCTAGATGGATTATTTATTCCTAAACAGAAGCCAAAATAAAAAACACAAAATGAAATTGGGTTGTCTCCCAACAAGCGCTATCGTTTAACGCCCCTAGCTAGGCATAAAAGCAAGGATAGATCTAGGTAGTGCCGTAATAATAAGATAGATCTTGAAAGCTCATCTCATATTCTCTACGTTCGGCAGCAAGTTTCCTTTGAGGTAAGCAAAAGTAATCAAAAGGGCTAAATTTAGCGGGACAAAAATCCCCAAGATCAATCACAAGAGGAACGGGTTCCTCCCTTGGCCCTTCATAGTGCACAACTATTTCATCATAGTGCACAACTATTTCATCATAGTGCACAACTATTTCATCACTGAAAGCATTCTTTTGGCAAAATCTTGTGAGCTTATACTCGAGAGAGTATCCTAGCTCATTATTTCTAAGGGCAAAATCATTATTAAGCTCGTTAATGCAATCAACCAAGACATTGATAGGAACCTTTTTTCTAAGGTTTTCATTGAAAGCGACATAGTCCGAAGATTGAAAACGTCTAATTTCCTCTTGATCATAGAGGATCGCTTCTATGGGTGGACGACCAGCGTCCACCCTATAGTGCGCAAAGATTTCTTTGGCTTCTCTTATGATAAATCTAAATTCATGAGCCAAAAAGATAGTAACGACGCTCTTAACAGAAGAGTGCTCAATATTAGAGAATTCTAAGAAAATTCTCTATATGCAAGGATGCATATGCATGAATTGTCTTTCAAGTTCAACTACAAGCATAGCTATAGCATCCACAAGACTACTAGTTCTATGAAGAATAGAACAACCCATGGAAGGTAAAGCACCGGCACAAGTAAATAAATCTTGAATAACACCTTTGCCAATGATGTTACCACTACCGATTCGAAACTTTTTAGTATGCAAGATAGGAGGTTCATCGGCCGGAGCCTCGGGATTTTCTGTGTTGTCATTATTGTCCATATCGATGATAATCTCCCCAATTTCAACATAGCGGCAGCAGAAGCAAGGCGGAAGAAAGCAACGAAAAAGGAAAAAGAGGAGGAGATTGGGAAAGAGAGGGCAAATAAAATGGCAAGGGTGAAGTGGGGGAGAGGAAAACGAGAGGCAAATGGCAAATAATGTAATGTGAGAGATAGGGATTGCGATGGGTACTTGGTATAGTTGACTTGCTTGCGTGAGCCTCCCCGGCAACGACGACAGAAATTCTTCTTGCTACCTCTTGAGCACTGCGTTGGATTTCCCCGAAGAGGAGAGGTTGATGCAGCAAAGTAGCGTAAGTATTTCCCTCAGTTTTTGAGAACCAAGGTATCAATCCAGTAGGATACCACGCACAAGTCCCTCGTACCTACACAAAACGATAGCTACTCGCAACCAACGCGATTAGGGGTTGTCAATCCCTTTACGGTCACTTACGAGGGTGAGATCTGATAGAGATGATAAATAATATTTTTGGTATTTTTGATAGATAGATGCAAAGTAAAAGGTAAAAGCAAAGTAAAAGCAAAGCAAGTAAATAAAGCGATATAGATTGATATGATGAGAATAGACCCGGGGGCCATAGGTTTCACTAGTGGCTTCTCTCAAGAGCATAGATATTCTACGGTGGGTGAACAAATTACTGTTGAGCAATTGACAGAATTGAGCATAGTTATGAGTATATCTAGGCAACGATCATGTATATAGGCATCACGTCCGAGACAAGTAGATCGAAACGATTCTGCATCTACTACTATTACTCCACTCATCGACCGCTATCTAGCATGCACCTTGAGTATTAAGTTAAAAACAGAGTAATGCCTTAAGCAAGATGACATGATGTAGAGGGATAAATTCATGCAATATGATAAAAAACCCATCTTGTTATCCTCGATGGCAAAAATACAATACGTGTCATGCAACCCTTTCTGTCACTGGGTAAGAACACCGCAAGATTGAACCCAAAGCTAAGCACTTCTCCAATTGCAAGAACTACCAATCTAGTTGGCCAAACCAAAAAGGATAATTCGAAGAGACTTGCAAAGATAACTCAATCATACATAAAAGAATTCAGAGAAGATTCAAATATTTTCCATAGATAAGTTGGATCATAAACCCACAATTCATCGGTCTCAACAAACACACCGCAAAAAGAAGATTACATCGAATAGATCTCCACGAGAGAGGGGGAGATCATTGTATTGAGATCCAAAAAGAGAGAAGAAGCCATCTAGCTACTAGCTATGGACCCGAAGGTCTGAAGTAAACTACTCACACTTCATCGGAGGGGCTATGGTGGTGATGTAGAAGCTCTCCGTGGTGGATGCCCCCTCCGGTGGAGCTCCGGAAAAGGCCCCAAGATGGGATCTCATGGATACAGAAGGTTGCGGAGGTGGAATTAGGTTTTTGGCTCCTGTTTTGATCGTTTGGGGATACGTAGGTATATATAGGAGGAAGGAGTACGTCGGTGGAGCAACAAGGGGCCCACGAGGTAGGGGGCGTGCCCAGGGGGGCGCCCTCCACCCTCGTGACCGCCTCTGGCACTTCTTGGAGTAGGGTCCAAGTCTCCTGGATCACGTTCGATGAGAAAATCACGTTCCCAAAGTTTTCATTCCGTTTGGACTCCGTTTGATATTCCGTTTCTTCGAAACACTGAAATAGGCAAAAAATAGCAATTCTGGCTGGGCCTCCGATTAATAGGTTAGTCCCAAAAATAATATAAAAGTGGAAAATAAAGCCCAATATAGTCCAAAATAGTAGATAAAGTAGCATGGAGCAATCAAAAATTATAGATACATTGGAGACGTATCACCGCTCACTGCCCTATCAGCCGCCTGCCGGGGGCCACGTGGCTCACGGGGCTCCTCCGCCAGCTCAGGCTCAGGGCGTCATCATTGAGCCAAAGCGTGTGGCACCACAGCGTGACCCGCCGTGCCCAGCGCCTTCTCGGGTGGAGGTGAGCTGCCAGGTGGTGCAGCGGCCTCAAGGGGAGGCACACGTGCTTCCTGCCCCCCCACGCCAAGCCCGCGTGCCGCCACAGGAGGTGGCAACGCGCGTGCACCAGGACCAGGTTCCACCTCCTCGACGGGCCCCAGTGGCCACAACAGGATGTCGCGCGTTCACCTCGGAGCTCCGCAACATCATCTGGCCGAGCAAGTTCAAGCCTGACCTGCCCCCACGCAACGACGGCACCGCCGATCCCGTCGTGTTCCTGCAGCTCTATGAGCTAAGCATCGAGGCGGCCAGCGGCGACAAGAAGATCATGGCAAACTGGTTCCCGATGGCCCTCAAGGATGGCGCGCGTTCTTGGCTCCTGAATCTCCTCCTGGGATCGGTCTCTTCCTGGGAGGAGATGCGCGGCCGCTTCATCGCCAACTTCCAGGGCACTGGCGACTACTCGCTGGCAGCGAGTGACCTGCGTTGCATCAAGCAGCAGCCAAGAGAGACCCTGCAGAAGTATATCCAGTGCTTCAACAACGTTCTCCTCAAGATCCCCAAGGTGTCGGACGAGGCCATCATCTCAGTGTTCACTGATGGTGTCCACGATGTCAAGATGAAGGAGGAGCACGCCATCCACGAGGACCTATGCACAGCCCTAGAGATGTTCAACATGGCGAACAAGTGTGCAAGGGCTAAGGAGGGGCGCCTCTCCCTCCTCGAGCTCCCCGATGCTGACCCCGAAGACAAGAAGGCCAAGTCCGAGGACGTAAAGCGCAAGGGGCCGGTCGTGCTCGCGACCGAGCCAGAGATGAAGCACGGTTGCGACCATCCCAAGTCATCCAAAAGCAACCGACCGTTCTGCGTCTTCCACAATGTCCATAGCCACAACACCAACGACTACCAGGAGCTCAGGGCCCTCCGTGATGGTCGCCTCAGTCGACGCCCCAAGTGCAATGATCGAGGCTACAACCGTGGAGGTGGCCAATGTGGAGGACACTGGGACGGACGCGGCCATCGCCAGGAGTGGCGGGACCACCCTCGGGAGGACCGTTGGCATGGCCAACCTCGCGAGGGTGCTTGGAGGGAGCAGCCTCGCGAGGAACGCCCTCAGTGCAATGCCGGTCTTCTTCCACTGCCTCCACCACCAAGAAGGAACGAAGATCATCACCAGGATGAGGGGGCTGGGGACTTCCAGGAGCCTCGAGCCATCGCCTGCATCCTGGGTGGCTCACAGGCCCCGGCTTCTCACCACATCTTCAAGAAGTTCGCGTGCGAGGTGAACGCAATGCTTCCCAAGCCCGAAGCAACTCGCCCTCTTAGGTGGTCCAAATGCGCCATCACCTTCAGCTCCTCAGACCAACTCAAGTGCGCGGCCACTACCGGCGCGCTCCCCATGCTCTGCTCTCCCGTCATCAGCAACGTGGTCGTCACCAAGACTCTCGTCGATGGTGGAGCAAGGTTCAATGTCCTGTCTGTTCAAATGTTCGACAGACTCCAAGTGTCGTACTACCAGCTTTATCCAACCAAGCCATTTTCAGGAGTGACCGATGGTTCCACACACTCGATAGGGTAGGTCCGCCTCCATGTCACCTTCGGCGAACGCCAACAACTACCACACCGAGCTCATCAACTTCGACGTCGCTGACATTCGCCTGCCGTACAACTCCATCCTAGGGTACCCAACACTGGCCAAGTTCATGGCAGCGACGCACCACGGCTACAATGTCCTCAAGATGCCAGGAAGCGGCGTCGTCATCATAGTCTCATGCCAGGAAAAGGACGCGGTGTGATCCCTAGAGCGTGCCTTCCAGGCTGCAGCAGTCGAGAGCCCTGAAGATGAGGGCGGTGCCCTCCCTCCTGAGGTCGCCCCCAACACAAAGAAGCTCCAGCTGGGTCAGGGATCTCACGAGGAAGCCTCACCCGAGGACGCCGTGCAGAGCCTCGCGTCCCCGGACAGGGCGCCTTCACCCATCGCATAGGAAGGCGCGCCCGGCGCCCCTCTCAGGCTGGGCTCGGGGGCTCTCCTCGGGAGGGCCTCAGACCTAGCCAGGGTCACGAGGGAGGCGCTCGGGCACCATGTGGAGGCGCGTTTCAGCGCATGCTTCCCAAAAGAAGGCGTCAGGCGGGAGGCGCCAGGCATTTAGGAGTTCATCAGCACGACAATCGAGGAGATTCAAGAGGCAAGGGTTCGGCAAGGTGATCGCCGCTTACCGTGAGGCGCGGCTCACTGCCCTGGTGAGGGTAAGGAGTTCCGTGTCTGCATAGACATCCCAGGGCTCAACAGAGCCGCATCTCGGTAGCTCTTCTGGCCGTCTCGTGTCGGCCAATGCGAGGGTCCACCCCACAGCTACGTCTGCATGCCTTTCGGCCTACCAGGCGCAGCTGTGGTGTTCCAGCACTGCACAAGGGACACCCTGGCGGCTCGCGAGTCCAGGCACCAGGTGACCCTGGCGGAGATGGAAGAGCACCCCGAGGGGCCTACTCTTCAGTGACGGTACCAGGTGACATCTCTCTAGTTCGTTCAGTTTGGGGGCGCCCCTAGGGCTGCATCATTCCCAGGCCATGTGGGTCCGTCCCTACGGCGTGTATCATTTTGCATTCACCAGGATTGTCTAACCATCTTCTATGAGTTTAACTATGACCATCACTTTGTGGCCTCGAGTCTTAACCGCCTCGCGGTCTCCCTGCATTTGCTGGCTTGTCCCTTGCTTGCCTCGCTGCATGGTTACTCACATTGGCATGACGCTTGTGCTCGGGTCCGTCCCTGCAACACTGACAAACACGAGGACCGAGCTCATGCTCGCGACCCGCCTCACGCATGCCACCTCACCAGGTCCTCGGTGCCTTCGTCTGGCGCCAGGGGCCCTGGGCGGACGGCCCGCTTCGCAGGGGTTCTTGGCCTCTTCTATCATCTAACCTACAGGTTCACCTGGCGATGGTTCACGGGCCAGTTTAGACGACCGCCATCTTACCCCGCGAGTCGCTTGCACGTTAAAGGGGGAGGTCCTGAGGATCACCTCTCGGGAGCTCCTACTAGCTCTCTAGCCCTCACCCCTGGCCTTGACCACGGCAGCGCGACCTGGCATACTAGCGGCGGCTGATCTCACTCGAGGGCCGGGACCCGAGGACATAGAGCACATGGGCAAGCGAGGCGAGAGGGTGGTCATTGCGGGCCGTGCCTAATGATACCTCTACAGACGTAAGAGCCGTCACCCTCCTCCCGATGGATCAGGACTACCAAAAGATAAGTCGCATTCACTGTGGCATCGGTCTTGCTCCCTGCACGCCCCAACCTCATAGTCCCACTCTGGCGGCTTCACTACCCTTTTTGATTCTTTGGGAGGCTGCTTGCACGCCAAGGGGGGCCTCGTGAGCATCGCATCTCATGAGCTCTCACCGGACCTCGGGCCGCTCACCTCCTAGCCTTGACCACGGCATCGCGACCTGGCATACTAACGCCGGCTGAAGCCGGCCTGGGGACTAGGTCCCATCGGCGTAGAGCGTCACACTGTCTAGGGAAAAGAAAAGGGAGGAATCGTGCAGAACTGGGATATGCGACTTCATCACAGAATCAAAGAAAGCAATGCTGGTATTAAATACACTCCGATCCTTACAAACCCCATGGGGGATGGTTTTCATTCCGTGCGGGGAAAGCAAAAGAAGGAAGGATACTACTAAGCCGTTAAGCAGCACCGGCGACGCCGGGCGGCAGCCGGTGCTGTGCTCCAACCACGGCGGGAGCTTGGCGGCACATAGCTATCGTCGCTAGACTCCGGAGACTCGCTGGGCTCAGGAGAGTCACTAGATTCCCAGGAGTCATCGTTGCTGCTGGAAGAGGCGCCAAAGGGGACATAAGCAGGTCCAGCGCCCACGGCTGCACCCCGCGGGCTGCTTCCTTCAGGGCAGCACTCCAGCCGTTTGCCCTCCTCGTCGAAGACCTTGAAGAACAAGGTGGATGCAATATCGTACTCGAAGTGAATCGCAAGGGCTCCCTCGACGCGGCAAGCCCGGGCGACCTCACCCCATCCGTAGGTCATGAAGACGTCTCCGGGGGGCACCACCTCGACCTCAGCTCTGGTGGCCAAGTTGCAGCACCCGGTGTGCTGCAGCCACAACTCAAGCGGCCCCCTCAGACGTAGCTCTCTAGCAAAGAACCTCGGGAGACGGATCTAGGAATAGGGAGGCATCACCGCCAACACCACAAACTCGCGCGAGCTTCCCTCGGCGCGAGTCCGTGGCACGATCGGCAAGGCAATGGCGGCCCGTCCTCCATCGTTGGGGGCCAGTCGATGGCGCACATCTTCATCCCGGGCGTGGGCGTACAAGGGGAGGGGGAAGCCAGGCGGAGGCCTGGATTGCCAAGGCCTAGTCACCTCTCGCCAAGGAAGGATAGATGAGCAGGGGGCTTTGCCCCTCCCCCACATTTATAGCCAAGGAAGGCCAACCGCCAGCCTCCACAACCTCGCGCCATGATGATCTTATGCATGCCGCATCGTTCCGTCAAGTCGAACAGTTGCCGAGGCAGCGTGGGGAAGTGGATACGCCCACGTCCCATCAATTGCCATGCGTCATCAAGGTCGCAGGCGGTTAGGGCCCGTGGCGCTCCGCACTTGCCGTTTGGCTTCGCTTGGAAGCCAAGTCCGAGCGCGCCTTGGGCCCGGGGGCTACTGTTGGCGTTCTGGATATGGGGGTATCCAGTCTTGCCTGCCTGCTGCCCACCATGTGGCTCCATCGACGGCCTGGTACGGCCCAGCTTTGACATCAACAGCTCAAGACCCTCGCGAGGGACCAAGCCTCGTGAGGAGGACGACGTCAAGACCCTCGAGGGGATCGGCCTCTTCAGGCTGGCTCCCGAGGGGCGGAGAGTTCTATGCAAGGTGCACCTCATGAGGCCCAACTGACATGAGCCATGACGACCAAGGCCAGGTGGGCGCCAGCGGGCGCAGAGCGCCAGTTTCCTCTTCGGTGCAAGGGAGACAAGCCACAAGCGCGGAGTCCCGAGGAATCAGCCAAAGGTTTCCATTCTGGTGCGACAAGACCAAGACCACCCGGACGGCAGGACGGAGGTCATCACCGAGCCCACCACAGCATCACGATGAGGGGCTTTTCACAGGCGAAGACCACTTTTGTCAGGGTAAGATGTACTACTTGTCCCCTTTCAAATCCGGCCATTGTGGGATCCCTTCCCGCCAACATTTGGGAAGAGGACCAAGGCCACTATAAATAGGACTTAGCCACCACCATAGAGGGGGATTGGATCAGATCGGATCGGATCGGACCGCATCTGATCTAGTTGACATCCCACCAGCTCTCTGGAGCTCAAGAACACCTCACCTCCTGAGGCCGGTTCATCCACTGTACTAGTTCATCCTCAGCCCTTCGAGGCAATCCACCAAAACGCCAGAGTAGGGTATTACCCCGCAAGGTGCCCCGAACCAGGATAAACTGCTGTGTCTTTTTGTCTCTTTGAGCTTGTCGCGCTAGGCTTAGGAGGATCGCGAGTAGGTAGGCTGGGTAGGTTGAGATCTCCGCACGCACCCTAGAGTTCAAACCTTTCAAGGGTTTGCGAAATGTGTAATCCAACAAACACCATATGATACTATCGTTCATCCTTTATGCTTAGAGTACCCCAATGTCACCTCAGGTATCCGCAAGTTAATTACTGGATATGCATCATGCACTCTCAATCCCAAAGTATTCAATCAAGCATAAAGAAACTTCAAATACTAAGGCTCAATTCAACACGAAAAGAATAGCGGTGATGAACATCATAAGATCCAACTTTATTAATAAAGCTCACAATACAATCAAATCAAATCCATCAAGAACATTAGAGAGAGAGAGAGCACATAGCTACTAGTAGGTAGCGTCAGCCTCAAGGATGAACTACTCACAAGTCACCATGGAGGCAGAAAGGTTGATGAAAAGACCTCCGTGGATGGTTTCCCCCTCTGGCAGAGTTCTAGAAAAGGCTTTTAAATGGGATCATCATGAAACAGGAACCTGCGGTGGCGAAAAAATTGTTCTGAGGGTACGACAAAGGGTTTAGGTATTTATAGGAATTTACGGCGTTGGAATTACGACAAAAGGTTGCTTAGGGGGCCCACATGGACAAGGGGCTCGCACCACCTATCTATGTGGAGCCTCTTGGCTCTTCTGGACATCTCCCAAAGCTTCCAGGGTCCTCCTCATCCCAGAAAAAAATCTGTAGGAGGACGTTCAACGCAACAAAAATTTATGCTACGTGATCACGCCCACAAACACTAGGAAGATGGTGGTAATGATCAAACTCACAGACGGGACAGAGTAGGGAAGTGGTGACAAGGCGATGCAGGTTAGCGATCCTGTCAATTCCCGCAGCTAGGTAACCCCTCCCAGCCGCGAGAATTGTTCTCCGAGACGAGAGTTGAATTATATGACCCCTTTGAGGTATCCACGTGTTCTGTGGTAGTAGTCCGACAGAGCTTCGACGTCCAAGAAGAAGAACTGTGAGAAAACTAGAGAGAGAAAGCCTTGTCTAATTAGGAGTCCAACTCTATTAGACCAATCAGACCGAGATTAGAGCCCGTCAAATTAGGAACCTAAATACTTAGGACGATTAGACCGGGAGAACGTGGAGCTATTCGGGAGAGAGACCCTTGGATTTGATGTGTCTCAAGAGGGAGGCCTCTCCACATATATATAGGTGCAGGAAGAGGAGAAGGCGCCAAGGGAGGAGGTATCCTTCTCCTCTTCTACTTGGTGGAAGAGGAAGGTTTCCCTCTCCTTCCAATTTGGCCTGGGAGTCTGCCACAGCCCTAGACGCCCCTTGTGGGCCCCCGTTGGCCCACTAGGGGGTCGCCATCTCATGATGGCCTGATGACCCACAAGTATAGGGAATCAATTTTAGTCCTTTCGATAAGTAAGAGTGTCCAACCCAACAAGGAGCAGAAGAAAATGACAAGCGGTTTTCAGCAAGGTAATTTCTGCAAGCACTGAAATTGTAGGTAACAGATAGTTTGACAGCAAGATAATTTGTAAAGAGCAAGTAACGATAACAGTAATAAAAGTGCAACAAGGTGTTGACACCATATTTTGTCACGGTCAAGAACTTAATTAATATGGCTTCAAATTGAGAAGCGATCTATCTAAAAAAGTTCCGTATTGTCAACATGAACATCTTTGAAGTTTGGGCCATCACTATCCGATCTCATCTCGAGGGCCAAAACTATACTCTAAGTACTCAGATTTTATATTCAGAGTATTATTCGGCTGATTACGCCCCCATGACGGACTCTCATGCAAAAAGTTATCTACACGCATTGTCTTCGTCTCGTCGAAACGATCGATTTTTATATAAAAATTGTTCCAATCCGAGTTCTTATGCAAAAGTTAGAGCCATCGGAATGCAGCTCTGTCAGGAGGCAAAAAATGGTGCGCCCCACCACACCCTGTGTGATGGGTAGCACGAATGATAGCCTATTTTGCACGAGCGATTTGATAAGCAAGATGACCTCTGCTGAGAAAACGTTCAACACGAAAGTTGTTCGCCTCGTCGAAACGGTCAAGATTTCTTTTGTACTCGTTTCCATATGAGGTTGTTTACCACCACAAAAAGGACCCGCAAGGTACAGCCAGTTTAAACCGAAGAGTTTTGAAAAGTTTGGACAAAACGAATCCGAATTTGACTAGGGTTTTCGATGTGAATCCAAGCCTTTTCCTTTCACGGGAAGTCCAGACGCCTCTTATATACCTAAGGGGTGATGGCCGATTAAAGAACACACAATCGAACAATCAATCTACCACTTTTTATCTTTTTATCTTTTCTTCTTAACCCTAGTTCTTCTTCTTCCTCGTTCTTTGTTTGTTCTTCTTCATTCCAGGGCGGCAAACCTCGAGACCCTAGGGGCGATCAGGTCGACCTAGGGCAGCCCATAGCCCCCGTGCGTCCAGACGGGGTCCCTCCCGGGCGTGTGGGGTTTCGGATCTTTAAAAGCGCCCGCCGGATTGCTTGCGTACCGCGCTTCCGGACGGGTATCCTTCGACGTGAGCTGCAGTGTACCACCCTCGGCGTTGGAGGTACACAATGACGTGTTCGTGTACGAACACACTTTTTGCGACTCCGCTGGGGAAAAAGCTTTGAACGGTCTCCAGTGCGTTTTTGCTACGAAGAGATCGTCATCTAGGGTTTGCAATCTACAAAGGTAACATGAATACCCAATTCACTTATGTAGATGCAAATAATGCATATGTTGTTGCAGATCGTTTAATCAACATAAAGTGTCGGCTAGTCCTAGTTTTATCAATCAAGCATCTAGTTATGCACAATAACCGATTCAGAATAATCTTAATGCTTCTACCTCATATAATTTTAGCAACATGAAACAACTCTCATGCATCGGCAGCCCCACAAATCCATATGCTGATGAACAACATGATGAGTTCCGTTAATCAAGTTGAAACATCTCACATAGGAACTTCCAATTTGCAGCCAAAGTTTTCCCAATTGCTTTATCAAAATTTCATATCTAATTGGGTAGCTTTGCTTGTTTCATACTTGGCTTGCACTTGGTCTGAATTGAGACATGTGTATTCTAACTATTTTCGTTTCAGAAATTTAAAGCCAATGTCAAACTCTTTTGAGAAATCCGATGCTAATATAATATCTTATCCAAATACGTCGGAGATAGGGTGCAAAACACAATTCATAGCCGAATGGGGATATTCCAAATTTGAACCATTCGTTTGCTTAACTCCAAAGCCGTTTTCACATCAAGATCAGCTAGAAAACAAGAAGTATACGTTCAATTCAAGCATGTGTGATCAAATATTTAATTTGTTGTTGAAAAATAATTACATTATAGTTCTTGATTACCATGTGAATCCATCAATCCAAGGACGAATGTATTGCAAGTTGCATGATTCCTCCAAGCATAATTTTGAGGATTGCAACATGTTTCGTCAAATAGTTAAATCGGCCATTGATAAAGACGATTAAAAGTTGTTGAAACACCAAGGGATGACCAGTCTATTCCGATTGGTCCTAATGGGAAAAAGTTTTTGAATCGGCTGCTTCAAGACGATTCTTTTAAAGATGAGAAGGTAGAAACTACAGGTGATGGGATGAAGCTTTCAAGTAAAGAAGTTGTTCAAGAGCACAATGAAAATATTCTTGAAGGCATGAGTTCTATCGAAGATACAATGAAGACGCCAAGGACCGGGGGGCAATAAAGCAATCCAAAGATCGATGCAAGCAAAACAAAAGGAGATAAAGGCCACAATAAGCACAAGCACAAGAAATCCAAGGTCACTTTTGCACAGTTATTAGATAAATATCAAAAGAAAAGTGAAGATAATGGTGCTTATCGATCGAGTAATGCAAAAGCATCAAGATCATCCCCTAGGCACAAATCCAAGGATCTATATTGGCAAGAAGAGAATTTTAATGCAACGTGTTCATATCCTTATTTTGGGTAGCCAATGCCAATGCCATGGATGCCTCCCTATGCTCATGTAGATCGATATTCATCGTGGGACAGGTATGATACAATGGCACATTCTCCACCATATTTTAGACCATCTCACCATTATTATGCAGCTTCAAGAAGATCAACTTTCAGTGAGCTATCATATGTTTAAGACCATTTCAATAAGAAAGAATCGGTCCGGAGCTCAAGAAATAAGGAAGAGGTGATCAAACAAGTATATCGAGTTAAAAAAGATGGTCGCAAGAGTGCCAATTCACATTTGATCTTAAAGGATAAAGAGCCA
This sequence comes from Triticum aestivum, assembly GCF_018294505.1. NCBI lineage: Eukaryota > Viridiplantae > Streptophyta > Magnoliopsida > Poales > Poaceae > Triticum > Triticum aestivum. The sequence continues at coordinate 231,288,168 of NC_057813.1, read as the reverse complement.
ATTAAAGTGTTAACATTGGCTACTAAAGGCAATGAGATGAAGCAATCAATTGTCGAGAATCAAAGTGCCAAATCTGAAGAAAAGAAGTTGAAGATGCACAAGGTAAAACAAGAATTGTCATTAGTTCAAACAAAATCACAGCCGGGGCACTCACTCGGCTTATCGTATTGGCAAGAAAAGAAATTACAAAAACTTAGTGCATAAGAGCTCGAAAAGATAAACATGGCATGGGTTCCCAAAGGAAATAATCAAAACAAGAGTGATGTGCAAGGTTCCATTGCAAGAAGTGCGACAAAAGTAAAGAAGGAAAAGAGTGAAAATTATGAACGACCAAGCCGAAGGTTTCAACGTCTTCGGTGCACACATTATCCACATTCTCCAACTATGTGATTGATGCCGATGACATGGAATTCATCCTCAGGTATGAATGGTTACCCTCCATGGACTTATTTTGATCCATGAACGCAATATAACTTCTTACAACATGCAAGGGTTTTACCTCATCACCATACATTCGATTAGCTGTATTTTGTTGCTAATCAAAGTGGCTGATATATAACTATCGCCCTAAGCAAAGACATGGCTGATATATAATTATCGCCCTAAGCACATATAAATGGATGATGGAGTGTTGACATCGTCCTTAGAACAAACTGTCGACAAATTATTTTTTGGCATCCAAGTTTTGCTGAAAAACAGGGGGGCATGTGTTGACACCAGATTTTGGCACGGTCAAGAACTTAATTAATATGGCTTCAAATGGAGAAGTGATCTACATAAAAAAAGTTTCGTATTGTCGACGTGAACATCTTTGAAGTTTGGGCCATCGCTAGCCGATCTCATCTCGAGGGACAAAACTATACTTGAAGTACTCAGATTTTATATTCAGAGTATTATTCGGCTGATTACGCCCCAGGATGGCCTCTAATGGAAAAATGATCTATACGGATTGTCTTCGTCTCGTTCAAACGATTGATTTTGATGTCAACATCGTTCCAATCCGAGTTCTTATGCAAAAGTTAGTGCCATCGGAATGCAGCTTGTCGGGAGGCAAAAAATGGCGTGCCCCACCAGACACCGTGTCTGATGGGTAGCGCGAATGATAGCCTGTTTTGCACGAGCGATTTTACCAGCAAGATGACCTCTTATAAAAAAATGTTAAGCATGAAAGTCGTTTGTCTCGTCAAAACGGTCAAGATTTCTTTTGGACTTGATTTCATCTGAGGTTGTTTAACACCACAAAAAGGACCCGCAAGGTGCAGCCAGTTTAAACCGAACAGTTTTGGAAAGTTCGGACAAAACCAATCCGAATTTGACTAGGGTTTTGGACATGAATACAAGCCTTTTTCTTGCACGGGAAGTCCAGCGGCCTCTTATATACCTAAGGGGTGACGACCGATTAAAGAACACACAATCGAACAATCGATATACCCCTTTTTATCTTTTTATCTTTTCTCCTTAACCCTAGTTCTTCTTCTTCCTCGTTCTTCGTTCATTCTTCTTCATTATAGGGAGGTGAACCTCAAGGCCCTAGGGGCGATCAGGTCGACCTAGGGCATCCCATAGCCTCCATGCATCTAGACGGGGTCCCTCCCGGGTGTGTGGGGTTTCGGGTCTTCAAAAGCGCTCGCCGGATTGCTTGCGTACCGCACTTCCGGACGGGTCTCCTTCGATGTGAGCTGCGGTGTATCACTCTCGGTGTTGGAGGTACACGGTGACGTGTTCATGTGTGAACACAAGGTAGCCCAATTCTTTTGTAGCAAAGGACAAGCCAGAACGCTCTCTTATAATAGGTAAAACGTTCTTGAGGGCACACGGGAATTTCATCTAGTCACCTTCATCATGTTGGTTTGATTCGCGTTCACTACTTTGATAATATGGTATGTTGGCGGACCGGTGCTTGGGTGCTATTCTTACTTGAAAAAGCCTCTCACTTATGATTAACCCTCTCCCAAGGATCCACAACTACGAAAGAAGAATTAAGATAACAATCTATCTATAGCATTAAACATATGCATCCAAATCAGCCCCTTGCGAAATAGCGCATAAACTAGGGTTTAAGCTTAGGTTACCCTAGCAACCCATCATCTAATAACTACCTCACAATGCATTCCCTTAGGCGCAAAGATGGTGAAGTGTCATTTAGTCGACGTTCACGTAACACCACTAAGGGAATCACAACATACATACCATCAATATATCGAACGAATATAAAATTCATATGACTACTTGCAACATGACTTCTCCCATGGCCTCAAGAACAAGGGCAACTAATCACAAATAATATTAAAGCTCAAGATCATAGGAGCAATTGAAAGTGCTTGTTATCGACTAGAGGAGGGGGGGGGGGTGAATAGGCGATTTTTGTGGAAGTCTTCAAAACACGGGGGCTTTGAAGACAAACAGTAGCAATGAACTTATTGATATGCAGCGGAAGGTAGACTACACTAGGCAAGCCATAGTCAAGTAAGCAATGAAGTGAAAGCATAAAGACTATCAGCAGCTAGGTAGTAAGGATCAGGATGGAAGATAGTATGAAGCCAAACAGCAGCAGTGTTCACTCAGTGAAGATAATCAGACCATAAGGGAGGCAATGACTTCACGAAGACAAACTGTAAGTAAAGAGAGGTAAACGATAGAACCAGTTTCTCGGAGAGGACAAGGATTTGTTGGACCAGGCCACTTGCTATGACAACTATACATCTAGTTAGGGAGGCTGAGATTCAACTCACAAGACCGCGTCTTCACCTTATTCCCCTTGAGCTAAGGACACTTAGTCCTCGCCCAATCACTCTGGTAAGTATTCAAGGTAGACTTCCAAACCTTCACAAACTTCGTTCAGCGGCAATCCATAATGACCCTTGGATTCTCAGAACGCACCGCCTAACCGGCTAGAGGAATTCACAGTCCTCAAGTGTAACAAGTCCTCAGATCACGTGGACAGAAAGACTTTAATGATGCCTAACACTCTTTGGCTCTGGGTGTTGTGGGCTTTGTCCTAGCAAGGTGTATGTGCATCTAGTGCCACCCCTAGTTGGTTTTGGAGTATTGACAACAAACTTAGTTGAGGGACCCATGTGTTTGTGAGAATTGCAGGATAACACAGGTAGTAGTCCCATATTGATTCGGGTTACCTACCAGAGATGACACCTAAAAATGTGTGAATACATAGAAGACAATGGTGGTCTGTGAAGATATTCACCTTGAAGACTATGACATGAGAAAACATCGCATGAAGACTTTGGAGTGCGAAGACATAGTTGTTTCGTAGTTTCCTATTCTTCTTTGTTGAGTCATAGGAACCACCGTACTGTTAAGTGGGGTCCAAGTGAACAAAGTCAGAGTGACTGAAGTGATGCTCAACCAAATCCTATGTCTTCGAGCGAAGACAATGAGAGCAAATCTTATCCAGAGCTGGATGAGTCAGCTTTACTTGTAGCCCAAGTCAATATGCCGCGTGTGTTTGAAATCTGACCGTTGGACACATGTCAGTTCCTTAGTGACCCAGGGTCATTTTGGACAAATCAGGCCGGGTTGCCTCCTGGCTATAAGTTGCCCACCCCCTACACCATAATTTGGCAGCTGCTCAGAGATAGTGCACGACTTTTGTCGTTTGAGAGCGACCCACCTCCGAAGCATTTGAGAGAGTAATCCTTGCGAGAACAAAGCCCAAAACACCCAGAGCCAAAGAGTGTTAGGCATCACTGAAGTCTTTCTGTCTGCGTGATCTGAAGACTTACTAGACTTGAGGACTGTGAATCCTCCCGCTGGTTAGGTGGCGCATTCTGAGCATCCAAGAGTCATTGTGGATTGCCAGTGAACGAAGTCTGTGAAGGTTTGGAAGTCTCCCTTGAAGACTTACCAGAGTGATTGGGCGAGGACTAAGTGTTCTTAGCTCAAGGGGAATAAGGTGAAGATGCGGTCTTCTGAGTTCAATCTCAGCCTCCCTAACCAGACGTACAATTGTCACAACATCTGGAATTGGTCCAACAAACCCCTTGTCCTCTCTAAGCAACTGGTTCTGTCCTTCCTCTCTCTTTACTTATTGTTTGTCTTTGTGAAGTCATTGCCCATTTGTTTGATCTGATTGACTTCACTGAGTGAAGACTATTTACTGTTTGGCTTCATACTATCTTCCATCCTTATCCTTACTACCTAGCTGCTGATAGTCTTCGTGCTTTCACTTCATTGCTTACTTGACTATGGCTTGTCTAGTGTAGTCTACCTTTTGCTGCATATCAATAGGTTCATTTCTATTGTTTGTCTTCAAAGCACTCATGTTTTGAAGACGTTCATAAAAATCACCTATTCACCCCCCCTCTAGTCGAATACTAGCACTTTCAATTGGTATCATAGCAAGGTGCTCCCTTGTTCTGTGTGGTTCGGTTTAACCACCTGGAGTTTAGCTATGTCGACTGCAGGGATAATCAAAGTCTCCGATGCATGCCCTATCTTCGATGGCACTGGTTACCCCTTTTGGAATAATAAGATGCGTATGCATCTTGAAGCCATTGACGTCGACCTCTGGTATGTCGTCAAGAACATCATTCCCAAGGCCGGTGAAGGTGTTACTCCTGCTGATGTCAAGAAGTTCATTCAACTGGCAAGAACATCATCTGTGGTCATGTGACCAAAGCCAGTATGGTCATGTGAGTGCTCTGGAAACTGCGAAGCTAGTCTGGGACTGGCTCTCCAAGGTCAATGAAGGCGTCTCCACCCAAAGAGATTCAAGGACCAGTGTTCTTCGCAATCTCTTCAACCGCTTCAAGAGAAATGCTAATGAGAATGTCCAGCTCATATTTGATCACCTCACTGATATCACAAATGAGCCCAAAACACCCAGAGCCAAAGAGTGTTAGGCATCACTGAAGTCTTTCTCTCTGCGTGATCTGAAGACTTACTACACTTGAGGACTATGAATCCTCCCGCCGGTTAGGCGTCGCATTCTGAGCATCCAAGAGTCATTGTGGATTGCTAGTGAACGAAGTCTGTGAAGGTTTGGAAGTCTCCCTTGAAGACTTACCAGAGTGATTGGGCGAGGACTAAGTGTTCTTAGCTCAAGGGGAATAAGGTGAAGATGCGGTCTTCTGAGTTCAATCTCAGCCTCCCTAACCAGACGTACAGTTGTCACAACATCTGGAACTGGTCCAACAAACCCCTTGTCCTCTCCAAGCAACTGGTTCTGTCCTTCCTCTCTCTTTACTTACTGTTTGACTTCGTGAAGTCATTGCCCATTTGTTTGATCTGATTGACTTCACTGAGTGAAGACTATTTACTATTTGGCTTCATACTATCTTCCATCCTGATCCTTACTACCTAGCTGCTGATAGTCTTCGTGCTTTCACTTCATTGCTTACTTGACTATGGCTTGTCTAGTGTAGTCTACCTTCCACTGCATATAAATAGGTTCATTTCTATTGTTTGTCTTCAAAGCATTCATGTTTTGAAGACATTCATAAAAATCACCTATTCACCCCCCTCTAGTCGAATACTAGCACTTTCAATTGGTATCATAGCAAGGTGCTCCCTTGTTCTATGTGATTCGGTTGAACCACCTGGAGTTTAGCTATGTCGACTGCAGGGATAATCAAAGTCTCCGTTGCGTGCCCTATCTTCGATGGCACTGATTACCCCTGCTGGAATAATAAGATGCGTATGCATCTTGAAGCCATTGACGTCGACCTCTGGTATGTCATCAAGAACAGCGTTCCCAAGGCCGGTGAAGGTGTTACTCCTGCTGATGTCAAGAAGTTCATTCAACTGCCAAGAACATCATCTGTGGTCATCTGACCAAAGACAGTATGGTCGTGTGAGTGCTGAGGAAACTGCGAAGCTAGTCTGGGACTGGCTCTCCAAGGTCAATGAAGGCGTCTCCACCCAAAGAGATTCAAGGATCAGTGTTCTTTGCAATCTCTTCAACCGCTTCAAGAGAAATGATAATGAGAATTTCCAGCTCATATTTGATCACCTTAGTGATATCACAAATGAGCTTCATGCCCTTGGCGCCACTGAGATCTCCAAGCATGAAATCGTCAAGACACTTCTGAGATCACTTGACAACTCATTTGACACCCTGGCCCTGATGATTCAAGAGCACCCTGACTTCAAGACTCTCGATCCGTCTGACATACTTGAGAGGTTCAACACACATGAGTTCTAGCTATCTGAGAAAAGAGATATCTATGGTCCCAACTATGGCCGTACTCGCGCTTTGAAGGCAAAGGCTGTTTGCTCATCTGAAGAAGAATCTGACTGCAGTTCTGGGGATCCTGAAGATATTGGAAAGGAGCTTGCTATGCTTGTGAAGAAGTTCCAGAAGTTCACCAAGAAGAAAGACTTCAAAAAGTCTTCAAGATCCAGCTCTAGAAATGATGAAGCTTCCTCTCATGACCACAAGAAGAGAACCTGCCACAAGTGGAAGAAACCTGGTCACTACATCTCTGAGTGTCCACAGTGGGACAATGAGACAAAGAAGAAGAATAGCAAGTAATATGATTCTGATGACAAGAAGAAGAAGAAATCCTCAAAGTCTTCTTCCAAGTCTTCATCGAAGTCTTCATCACACAAGAAGAGCTCATCAAGCAAGGCCCGTGCATTTGTTGACAAGGAGATGGATTCAGAGGAGGAGTCTGCATCTGAGGAGGCAGAGGTGGAGTCTAAAGAGGAATCTAATTCTGGAGTAGCAAGCCTGGCTCTAGCTTTTGTGTATGTCGCCAAGTCCATCTTCAACACTGAAGACAATGGCCTCGTCACCAATGCTAATGCCAAGGATGAGGATGACTCTGCTCCCACCTACTGCTTCATGGCACGTGGTGCCAAGGTAAACTCACGCGATGCTTACTTTCAAACATCAAGTGAAGATGACTTTGAATGTGAATCTAAACCTAGCTACAAAACACTTGCTAAAATTACAACTGAACAATAGAATGCTATGGAACATATTCAAAAGTTGCTAGACAGAAGCGATGACATGTTGGACGCGGAAATGACCGAACTCAGTCCTTAATTGAAGACATTAAAAATCTTCATGTTAAGTACGAGGAACATGAAAGTCGTCATGAATTGCTCTCAACAACTCATGAAAAGCTCTCCTATGATTATCTTCAAAGGAAGCAAGAGCTTGAGAAATTGAGATCAGCTCATGAAGATCTTCAAAAGGAGAACGAGTCACTCCGCGCTCAACAGATCAGTTCCGCCCAGGAAGGATTTGAACCACCATGTCTAAAATGTCTTGAGCGTGATAATGCTGTCTCTGTTGCTGAATGTTCAACTGCTGCTACTATTGCAATATCTTCAACTGCTAAAGTGGTAACTAACCCCTCTGCTGAGGATACCACTACTATTGCTGATGAGAATGCCAGGTTGAAGACATTGCTTGAGACAGGAATGTATAAAAGTCTCAAAGGGCATCAGACACTATGTGATGTCCTCAAAAAGCATATTCTGAACCAAAACCCTAGGAAAGAGGGTGTTGGGTTTGAGAGGAAAATGAATGTTGATGGTTCTTACTGGATGCCTGAGCAGTACCCCAAAACCACATGGGTTTCTACACAGGGACCTTCAGTGGATCCATCTACCTTATCTGGCTTCTCTTGTGCTAACCCAATCATCATTGATGAATCCATTGATGCAAACTATAAACTGTTTAGGAATCAGAATGGTGAAGTGTTTGCCAGGTATATTGGTACTAGCTGCAGGAATGGACCACCTCTTAAGAAGATCTGGGTACCCAAAAGTTGTCTTGAGAGTCTCCCCGTGAATGTCATCATGACACCACCTGGGAAAAAGAAAAATCCCAAACCAAAGGCTTCATACGGTCCAAAGGCGTCATACAGATAGAGGACTCACCAGAGTCACCCTAATGCCAATGTTTTGTAGGGAAACCATACTCAGACTTTTGAATATGAGCGTGTTTCGTCAAACCGCTATGTTCATAAGACTAAGAACTTTTCTGCTTATTCATATGAGTATTATTCACCTCCTGCAAGGCTATTTGCTAGGGCTCCAAAGCCGAAGTTCTCATATGCTGCACTTTGACTCATTGCTTCTAAGCCACCCCTGAAGATGTGGGTGGTTAAGAAAACTTAACTCTCTTTTGCAGGGAAAGGTCTCCAGCCGGAAATCAAAGGTGTTTTGTGCTTATGCTGGGGACCTTAAACATCTCGTGGGACGCAAGATAAAATGTCCAAATGGTCTCACTATGTATTTCGTCCCGAGATTCCTTTACAATCATCCTATTTATCCTAACCAAGATCTAAATTTTCATGTTCTGCTTGTTCGTCAAATGTTTCTGCTTCACAATACCCTTGGTGAAGCCTATCCCCCAAACTGTACTATAGGTTATGACACCAAAGGCTTCAGAATGGATTATGGATAGTGGCTGCACAAACCACATGACTGGTGATCGAAGTCTTCTGATGGATTCAACCCTACGCCCATCTGACAAAAGTCACATCACATTTGCTTACACTGGTAAAAGCAAGGTATTGGGTTTGGGTAGAGTTGCAATCTCAAGGGATCAACACATGGATAAAGTGATGCTTGTTGAATCCCTTGGTTTAAACTTAATGTCTGTCTCAATGCTTTGTGATTTGAACATGATTGTGATATTTGGAAAATATCTTTGTCTTGTGCATATGGAATCTGACAAGTCTCTAGTCTTTGAAGTGTATCGAAAAGATGATCTGTACATGGTAGACTTCTCAGCAGGACCACAATTGGCCGTATGTCTTCTAGCAAAAGCTTCAGAGTGTTGGCTCTGGCATCGGAGGCTAGGACATGCTGGCATGAGGAACTTGTACACTCTCGCGAAGAAGAAGCATGTTGTGGGATCGAGGGCATCAAGTTCAAGAAGGACCATCTGTGTGGTGCTTGTGAAGCTGGGAAGATGACTAGGGCGAAGCATCCCTCGAATACAATCCTGATGACATCACAACCCTTCGAGCTGCTTCACATGGATTTATTCGGCCCCACTCACTACTCTACTCTTACTACCACTGCTTGTCTATATGGATTCATCATTGTTGATGATTACTCAAGATATACATGGGTGCATATAATCCTCTACAAGACTGAAGTGCAAGATGTCTTCAGACGATTCGCCAACCGTGCCATGACGAACCATGGCATCAAGATCAAGCACATCAGAAGTGACAACGACACAAAATTCAAGAACACCGGCCACAAAACTTTTCTTGATACACTGGGCATCACTCATGAGTTCTCAGCTCCTTACACACCTTAGCAGAATGGCATCGTGGAGCGCAAGAACAGAACCCTCATTGAGATGGCTCGGACGATGCGTGATGAGTACAAGACTCCAAGGAAGTTCTGGCCTGAAGCTATTGATACTGCATGCCATGTCATCAACCGTGTTTATCTTCACAAGGTTCTGAAGAAGACATCATATGAGCTTCTAACTGGTAAGAAGCCAAACGACAGTTACTTTAGAGTATTTGGTGCTAGGTGCTGGATTAAGGATCCACATCACACTTCAAAATTTGAACCGAAAGCACATGAAGGTTTTATGCTTGGATATGGAAAGGATTCGCACTCCTACAGAGTCTTCAACCTCTTTCACTATAAAGTGGTTGAAACTGTGGATGTGTGGTACGATGAGACTAACGGCTCGCAAAGAGAGCACCTGCCAAATGTGCTAGATGAAATCCCTCCTAGTGAATCTATCAAGCTTATGGGTACTGGAGAAATCATACCCTCAGAAGCTCAGGCTGAAGAAGAGATCATCATTGCACCAAATCAACCCGAAGACAATGCTCAGCCTGAAGTCAATGCTGAAGCTGAAGACAATGATCTACAAGGGCGAAATCTTCGTCCACTACATCCTAGAGTTGCAAATGAAGTACAGATTGAGAAGATAATTGATAGCATCAATGCACCTGGTCCACTCACTCGTTCAAGAGCAACACAACTAGCAAATTTCTGTGGGCACTTTGCATTTGTCTCTATATCTGAACCCAAGAAAGTTGAAGAAGCCTTCATGGAACCTGAATGGATTCAATCTATGCAAGAAGAGCTTCATCAGTTTGAGCTAAACAATGTATGGGAACTGGTCAAGCGTCCTGATCCTCACAAGCACAATATCATAGGCACCAAATGGATCTATCGCAACAAACAAGATGAGCATGGTCAAGTTGTCAGAAACAAGGCTCATCTAGTTGCTCAAGGTTATACTCAAGTTGAAGGGATTGACTTCGATGAAACATTCGCTCCCATGGCTAGGCTTGAAGCCATTCGCATAATGCTAGCCTATGCCAACCATCACAGCATTCTTCTATACCAAATGGATGTAAAGAGTGCCTTTCTCAATGGCAAGATTTAATAAGAAGTGTATGTTGCACAACCACCTGGCTTTGAAGATCCAAAACATCCTGATATGGTATACAAGCTCAACAAGGCACTGTATGGCCTCAAACAAGCTCCTCGCGCTTGGTATGACACACTCAAAGACTTCCTGAAGAGCAAAGTCTTCAAACCTGGTTCTCTAGATCCTACACTCTACATGAAGACATATGACGGTGACCTGTTTGTGTGCCAAATCTATGTGGATGACATTATCTTCGGCTGCACTGATAAAAGATAGAGTGATGAGTTTGGTCACGTGATGCAAGAGCAATATCAGATGTCCATGATGCGTGAGCTAAAATTCTTCCTTGGTCTTCAAATCCGCCAGCAGAGAAACGACATCTTCATATCACAAGAAAAATACCTCAAAGATTGCCTGAAGAAGTTTGGAATGCAAGACTACCAAGGATACACGACGCCAATGCCAACCAAAAGTCATCTGGGTCCTGACGACAATGGTAAAGAGTTTGATCAAAAGGTATACCACTCCATGATTGGTTCTTTACTTTACTTATGTGCATCTAGGCCAGATATAATGCTTAGCATTTGTGTGTGTGCCAGATTCCAAGCGGCACCAAAGGAGTCGCATCACCTTGCGGTGAACAGAATACTTAGATATTTGGCTCACACCCCAACAATAGGATTATGGTATCCAAAGGGCTCAACATTTGATCTGATTGGCTATTCTGATGCTGATTATGCTGGTGACAACGTTGATCGCAAGTCCACTTCAGGAACATCTCACTTTCTTGGACGATCTCTTGTCTGTTGGTCTTCAAAGAAGCAGAACTGTGTATCACTCTGCACTGCTGAATTTGAATACATTGTTGCTGGATCATACTGTGCTCAGCTTCTCTGCATGAAGCAAACTCTCAAGGACTATGACATCAACACGAAGAATGTACCACTCTTCTGCGACAATGAAAGTGCCATCAAGCTTTCCAAGAATCCAGTTCAGCACTCGAAGACAAAGCACATTCAGATCCGTCATCACTTTCTCAGAGATCATGTCAACAAGGAAGATATTGATATCATTCGCGTCAACACTGAAGAGCAATTGGCAGATATCTTCACTAAGCCCTTGGATGAGAAAATGTTTTGCAAGCTGCGGTGTGAGCTAAATATCCTAGAATCCTCAAATGTCGTGTAATTGGACACACATCCTAACGCTTATGCATGATGATGACTTAGATGTGCAACACAGGAAGTAATGTATATCTTCAATCAATGAAGACTTACCCTTTGAGTGTGAATACATTAACGTGGAATTTGACTTCGGAGCGCCACGATAATTGTGCGCCGTGTGTGGGTCTAATACTTCCTATACGGTGGGTAACGCCACCACCAAATTCTTATTGAAGTTTTTCTCTTGGCGTCATGGTTGCATAGTATTCGCATTTGGTTTGTCTTCAACATCGATTTGTCTTCAAGGTTTATCTTCGAAATGTTGAATTGGTCTATCTCTCTCTCTGTATATATTTGTGTTCTGTCCTCTACAACATTCACTTATAGCTATGCCTTCATTCCTGGATCTTTATTGATCTAAGTGAATGTGATCGGACATTACCTATTCTGTGCTTCTACCTTAAATTCTATCTGTCCAAATCATATGCATTCTATTGAAACCTGTCAATTGTCTTCTCTAAGTCCTTGTCAGCAGAAGACAATGGGACAAACATTTAAATCTGCTTTTAATGTTGTATCATTATTGCCTGAATACCGGAGAAGCCGGAGCAACCACCCGGCAATCCAGGCATGCGTGGGAACATGGAACAACTTTCAATGAGTTGCATGCATGCCACATGTCTCTCAGATGTGAACCGCCAGGGGAACCTGTGTAATTGCGCTGCGCCGCCCTCCTCCTTCTTATAAATACTCACCTGTGTGGCCAATATCTGTTCTTCCACCTCGCCACCTCGCACAAACCCTAGCGCCTCTGCTACCTCGCGTCGACGTCGGAGATGAAGCGTTTAGCTGTCGCGACTTCTTTGACGCAGTCCTCACGCCGGCCGCGAACCTTGTCCTCTCCGCCGCCGCCGTAGGTGTCTTCCGCCGCCAAGTTAGGGCGCGGGAGATTGAACTGCTCGGCCTCTCTTCCAACCTCATCTAGCAGTTCGTCAGCGGTAATTAAATCTTACTTTTTACCGCCTTTTTGATCCGTCAAATCCATCCACTTCAACTAAAAGTGGTTTCTTCACTTCCAAATCTGGATTTGTTCTCATCTGCATCTCACATCATGTCAAGTATATTCACGTATGCTTCATAACTACTTAGATTCCTCACTTGTACTTATTCATGGATTCGTACAAATCTAGAACCAACTCTCTCCAAATAAGTGAATGTCTTCGCACTATGAGGTCAATGTCTTCTAAACTGATTTATATTCAACATCTTCTGAGAATGCATATGACCTCTTCCCCTTCCCTCGCATCTCTAATGCTGTCACGGGTACATGTCCGTGGGAGAATCCCTTGGTTCTCATAGTCTACATGCATTTGCAGAATACTTACAACGTCACATCAAATCTCCTGAAGCCAGTTCTTGTGTGACCAGCAGACGGAAGCCATTTACTGTGTTGAAGCCAATCAACCTGAATATTATTGTTTCAGAAAAGTCTGCACGGAAAGGTGGCAGGCAACACCGTGGCAACACTGCACTTGATCTGCCCCTGATCTGTATGAACTGTACAAGTCAGATCCTGAAGAAAACTACAACCAGTGCAAGAACCGGATTCAGTGGATCCAAAGATATTGGGTTGAGGAATGGTTCAAGTACAGTTTTGTCATGCCTGAATATGCTGAAAAGAATGCCATCAAGCGTCCATGGGGTGACTATTTATACCACGGCTTGGTGCCAAAGATCAAGGCTAAGCCATTGAGCGAAAATTCTATCCTTGTATGGTGAGAGGACCACAGCCTGAAAACACCGACACATCTTCTCTATTATGGTGTCGTGACGACAATCTTTTCAAGCGCAACTATCACTTTGCAAAAGATTCAGCTGTCAAGAACCACAAGGAGTTTGGCCTCAACTTCAACCTTGGCCCCTCCGCTCCAAGATCTGATAGGACCCGTGAAGCTAATGAGAACAGAATTGTCCCCTTCGCCAATTTTGATGGGCTTCTGTCTCACATTGTTGCCTAGAGAGCCGCTGTGGAGCAATCTGCTGGAGAAGCTGATTCTGATGATGCTTCCTTACCTCCAAAGGAGAAAAAGAAGAAGAATGCAAAAGCTTCAAAGCCATCTGCTTCACCAAAAGCTTCAACCAGGAAGATTCTGAAGTCTGCACCGCCTGAATCTAGTGTGCAGTCTAAAGATTTATCTCGCGTATCCAAGAGGACCAAGAAGACATTTCCCAAGAAGGCCACTGGGCAACCCCTGACACCGTTTGCTATTCTGCGCAATGAAGATGACACCATTGATCTGTCCAGCGATGAAGATCTTGGTGACGATACTCTTGAGATGCTTATCAAGAGCAAGCGAGAGGCAGAAATCTTCAACGATCTGCCCCTCTTTGATGTTGACATTCTGAACAACTTCATTGATGAGTGGTTCGACGACCAGCGCATCAGTATTGATAATCTTCAGCTTCCAGTGGACATCAGCGTCACCTTCCATGGAGCCATTGCTAGTGAGTTGGCCTTGGCTCAGAAGATTGTTGAGCTGAAGAACAAGATTGACCATGAGAAGGCTCACTTCAAGAATAACATGGCCAAGCTCAGCGTGGCAGATGTTCAAATCTTCAAGAAGATGTTGCATGAACTCGAGGAGGAGTTCCACAAGAAGCGCACTGAAGCTAAAGGCTCACGCCAGCGCATGAAGTACTTCGCTCAGAAATGTGTTCAAGCAAACAATGAAGCTGAAAAGCAAAAAGCTCTTGGGCGCCCTAGCATCGATCCCAGGATGGCAGCCAAACCAAAGAAGCCTGCTGTGACACAGACTGAAGCACCAAGGCAGGAAGAACCTCACATTGTCTTCTCTGCCAGCATGACAGGCTCGAAGCCTAAGGTCCCCTCAGTAGCTTCAGAGCTGAAGAAAACAAGGGCAACTGAAGCCGAAGCTAAGAAGCGCAAGCACAAAGACGCATCAGACAATGCCCCTTCCAAGAAGAAGTTGAAGACTAAGGGAACTAAGTCTTCAAAGAAAGAGCGTGCTACGGCCTCTCAGCCTCTCATTGTTGAACCCATCTCAGTTGCTCCTCCTGCTGCGGCCAACCCAGATCGACGTGTTGTGATCCACCAGCCTGGTTCCATAGAGGCTCATGAAGATGAACAAGTTCCAACTATTGACCCCAACACAACTGAAGACATTGGTCATGAAGACAATGTTATCGATGATGAAGTCCTTCCTCAACTCGAGCATCAGTAGGTATCATCGCCTGCTCCAACGAGCAGCGAATACATTAGCATTGGTCGTCCATTGACGCCAATCGCCCAAGATGACTCCTAGGCTGAGCGCCCGCAAGAAGAAACCCCAGTTCATGATGAAACACCCCGTACTCCCCCAGCACAAGTTAATGACGACAACTACATGGATACCACTCCATCTCCGAAGGCGTCGCCCGCATTTCAATGGCTTCACAAAGGTCTCAAGCCATCAGTCTCCATGTCAACCATACCAGAAGAAGATTCACACCAATCTAGCTCAGTGGCACGTCAAGTGTTCCCTGAAGAGAATCCTTCTATGACGGTTCCTGAGTCTGAAGCTAAAGCCGCTGAAGACATTCTGCCTGCATCAACCGAAGAAGAAGAAAGAGGAGAAGAGAGAGTTGCCACACCCTCTGCCCCAGACCAAGTCATTCTCGAGGAGAATGTGATTGTGCAAGACCCTCCGGTCGTTGACCAAATGGAGGTTGAGAACAATGAGGCTGCCACAAACGCTGCCGAAGCCAATGACCTTCTCTTGGCTGAAGATCATGTGGAGCTTGTGTCCTCTACAATCAAGATAGAATCTTTCCTCACATGCATCTTGATTGTGAAGCTATTGCTGGGCTCCCCTGTCTTGAAGAAGCTCTGGACTGCTTTCGGGATGCTGGGCTTCTGCAATTTGTCATAGCCAAAGAGCACTGGAATGAAGAGCTTCTACTGTAGTTCTATGCCGCCCTTCACATTCGTGGCTACAACAGGGATCCAAAGACATGGATCCTCAAGTGGATGACACGAGATGTGCACCATGAAGCTAAAGCTCAAGATATCATCAAGCTTACCTCCCTCTCCACTCCAGGTGAATTGTATTAGCCTGGTTGTCAACGTCACAGAGAAGAACTGCAGAGCATTTTTCAGAGGCCTGAACCCAATATGTGTCAGATGCTTAGTATGATGAAGCCATTGCCTCAAGATGCAGAATATCCCAAGGAATTCTTCGTCAAGGACCTCGAGTACTTGCCCCACACAGTTTATCATATACTAAGGCGTACTCTATGGACAATCAAGGGACATTCTTCTGAAGCCAAACTTGAAGGAGCCATGAAGACTTTGGTATTCTATATTGTCAATGGCATCAAATTCAACTCCCAGGATTTCTTCATCTGACAACTTGCTGCATCTGGGATTGATCTATTTGGCCTGAAGTTTTATGCTCCATTAGTGATGCGCCTGATCAAACTTCATTCTTCTGTCAACTATTAGCCTTCAGCATGCAACCATCTTGTCTTTCTGCCTGAAGTTGATCTGTCAGTTGAAGCCATCTACCTCGGGCCTGCCAAAGAGCCGCTATATCTTCATAACATTGATCATCAAAGCTTCACGAATAGAAGGAATTCATGTCCCCAATGCTGCTATTCCTGCTTATCCTCTAGGTGGCAATGTGCGTATGCCTCATAGTGCAAACACCAAAGCCACTGCTAGTACCATTGCTCAAAGGCCTCAGAAGCGTTCTCGTGTTCTCAATGACCGAGAGATGTTTGTGGCCTTACATCAGAAGCAGGACAAGCACCACGACTAGCTAAAGCATCAGATGCAGAGTCTCTTGGTGGATGTCAATCGCATTTGAAACCTGGCCAACAAGAACTCATTTGTTGCCCATGAAACCTCTCGGCGGTCCTGGAAGAGCCTCACCCTACTATGCTTTGAAGACGATCTTCGCGCAGATGGCTTCACCCTATTTGTTGCCAAGTTTTTACAACTCTCGTCTTTGATACATTTGGTTCTTTGAGTTGTAACACTTAAATTCGATGGTTGTCTGCTACTTTTTCGGCTACTCCGTGTTGCGATGATAAATTCCACATGAAGTCATTCTGCACACGTCCATTTTCCATTATGCATATCATTATCTTAATTATCTACTTATATGCATAATATATTGTCTTCACACTTTGAAGATGGCCTCCACAAAGCAAAACCTGCCATGTGCATTTGCATTCAAAAGAAAATCATTTATATGCACATCTTCAGGGGGAGCCTCGTCATATGTATGAAGACAATACTCACAACACTAAACTTTCACATACTTTTATCCCTGTTCAAAACTTCAACCAGTTTGTCATCAATCACCAAAAAGGGGGAGATTGTAAGTGCATCTAGTGCCACCCCTAGTTGGTTTTGGAGTATTGACGACAAACTTGGTTGAGGGACTAATGTGTTTGTGAGAATTGCAAGATAACACAGGTAGTAGTCCCATATTGATTTGGTTTACCTACCAGAGATGACCCCTAAAAATGTGTGAAGACATCAAAGACAATGGTGGTCTATGAAGATATTCACATTGAAGACTATGACATGAGAAGACATCGCATGACGACTTTGGAGTGTGAAGACATAGATGTTTTGTTGTTTCCTTTTCTTCTTTGTTGAGTCATAGGAACCACCGTACTATTAAGTAGGGTCCAAGTGAACAAAGTCAGAGTGACTGAAGTAATGCTCAACCAGATCCTATGTCTTCGAGCGAAGACAGTGAGAGGAAATCTTACCCAGAGCTGGATGAGTCAGCTTTACTTGTAGCCCAAGTCAAGCTACCGCGTGTGTTTGAAATCAGACCGTTGGACACGTGTGAGTTCCTTAGCGACCCAGGGTCATTTTCGACAAATCAGGTAGGGTTGCCTGCTGGCTATAAATAGCCCACCCCCTACACCATAAATTGGCGGCTGCTCAAAGTTAGTGCACGACTTTTGTTGTTTGAGAGCAACCCACCTCCGAAGCCTTTGAGAGAGTAAACCTTGCGAGGACAAAGCCCAAAACACCTAGAGCCAAAGAGTGTTAGGCATCACTGAAGTCTGTCTGTCCTCGTGATCTGAAGACTTATTACACTTGAGAAATGTGAATCCACCAGCCGGTTAGGCATCGCGTTCTGAGCATCCTAGAGTCATGTGGATAGTCTATGAAGGTTTGGAAGTCTCCCTTGAAGACTTACCAGAGTGATTGGGCGAGGACTAAGTGTTCTTAGGTCAAGTGGAATAAGGTGAAGACGCGGTCTTCTGAGTTCAATCTCAGCCTCCCTTACCAGACGTACAGTTGTCACAACAACTGGAACTGTCACAACAACTGGAACTGGTCCAACAAACCCCTTGTCCTCTCCGAGCAACTAGTTCTATCCTTCCTCTCTCTTTACTACTGTTTGTCTTTGTGAAGTCATTGCCCATTTGTCTGATCTGATTGACTTCACTGAGTGAAGACTATTTACTGTTTGGCTTCATACTATCTTCCATCCTGATCCTTACTACCTAGCTGCTGATAGTCTTCGTGCTTTCACTTCATTGCTTACTTGACTTTGGCTTGTCTAGTGTAGTCTACCTTCCGCTGCATATCAATAGGTTCATTTCTATTGTTTGTCTTCAAAGCACTCATGTTTTAAAGACGTTCATAAAAATCGCCTATTCACCCCTCCTCTAGTCGAATACTAGCACTTTCACAAGGATTTCACTCTCAAATGCTTTGGAAGTGGGTTGCTCTCAAATGACAAAAGCCATGCACTAACTCTGAGCAGCCACCAATTTATGGTATAGAGGGTGGGCTATTTATAGCTAGGAGACAACCCGACTTGATTTGTCCAAAATGACCCTAGGTCACTAAGGAACTGACACGTGTCCAATGGTCAGATTTCAAACACACGTGGCAGCTTGACTTGGGCTACAAGTAAAGCTCACTCATCCAGCTCTGGATAAGATTTGCTCTCATTGTCTTCGCTCGAAGACATAGGATTTGGTTGAGCATCACATCAGTGACTCTGACTTTGTTCACTTGGACCGCACTTAACAGTCTGGTGGTTCCTATGACTCAACAAAGAAGAGAAGGAAACTATGAAACAACTATGTCTTCGCACTCCATAGTGTTCATGCAATGTCTTCTCATGTCATAGTCTTCAATGTGAATATCTTCACAGACCACCATTGTCTTCAATGTCTTCACACATTTTTATGGGTCATCTCTGGTAGGTAAACCGAATCAATATGGGACTACTACCTGTGTTATCCTGCAATTCTCACAAACACATTAGTCCCTCAACCAAGTTTGTCGTCAATACTCCAAAACCAACTAGGGGTGGCACTAGATGCACTTACAATATCCCCCTTTTTGGTGATTGATGACAAACTGGTTGAAGTTTTCAACCGGGATAAAAGTATGTGAAAGTTTAGTGTCGTGAGTATTGTCTTCATACATATGACGAGGCTCCCCCTGAAGATGTGCATGTAAATGAGTTGCTTTTGAATGCAAATGCACATGCCAGGTTTTGCTTTGTGGAGGCCATCTTCAAAGTGTGAAGACAATGCATCATGCATATACGAAGATAATGATATGCATAATGGAAAATGGGCGTCTGCTGAATGACTTCATGCAGAATTTATCATCGCATCACAAAGTGGCAGTAAAAATAGCAGATGACCATCAAGTTTAAGTGTTACAACTCAAAAGCCAAAAGTTTCAGACGAGAGTTGTAAGTACTTAGCAAAAATTAAGCAACCACCCATATGGACCCGCTTGAAGACTATCAACTCATATGCTTCTCCCCCTTTTGTCAGTAATGACCAAAAAGGATTAAAGACATAGAGTATCTACTCGTTCCCAGGTGAAGACGAAGTTGAAGCAGCAGGGTCAACATTGGAGTTTGGTGGTGCAGAAGGGCCTGATGCAGCATCATTATGCTGAGCGGTGAGAGCAGGCGAAGTGGCATCATATTCTTCATTGACGACTCTCACAACAACAGTTGCAGCCAAGGATGAGTACTCAAAATCTTCAAGGGAGGGTGTGTGACGCCAACTTGCATTTTTCGGAGGCCTAGAATCAAACTTGAAATGTTCAGTGAAGCCATCTGCGTGAAGATCATCTTCAGCGCAGAGCAAAGTGAGATTCTTCTAGGAACAGCGAGAAGATTCATGAGTAACAAATGAGTTCTTGGTGGCTAAGTTGAGAATGCGATTGACATCCACCATGATACTCTTCATCTGACGCTTTAGCCAATCATGATGCTTGTCATGCTTTTGATGTAAGGCCACGATAAGCTCATGGTCATTGAGAACACATGGACGCTTCTGAGGCCTCTGGGCAATGGTGCTTGTAGTAGCTTCAGTGTTTGCATGATGCAGTAGGCGCAAGTTTCCATCCAAGGGATAGGTATGAGTTGCAGCATTTGGCACATGAACACCCTCAATGGGCTGCATGAAGCTCTAGAACTCAGCATTCTGAAGATGGAGGGGCTTCTTTGCAGGCTCATGGTAGATGGCTTCAACAGACATGTCAACCTCAGGCAAGAAGACAATGTGATTGCGGCCTGAGGGCTGATAGTCAATAGTTGAATGAAGCTTAATCGACCGCATTAACCATGGAGCATAGAACTTTAGACCAAACAAATCAATCCCGGAAGCAGCAAGTTGTCTGATGAATAAATCCCGAGTGTTGAATCTGACGTCGTTGACGATAGAGAACACCAAAGTCTTCATGGATCCTTCAAGTTTGGCTTCAGATGAATAGCCTTTGACAGGCCAAAGAGTATGCCTCAGAATGTGATATACTGTGCGTTGCAGATACTCGAGGTCCTCAACAAAGAATTCCTTTTGGATATTTAGCGTCTTGGGGCAAAGGCTTCATCATGCTAAGCATTTGTCCCATGTTCGGCTCAGGCTTCTAAAATATGCTCTGTAGTTCATTCTGATAAAGCGAACCACCAGGTTCATACAGATCACCTGGAGTGGGCAGGGAAGTCAGCTCGATGATATCCTGAGCTTTGGCTTCATGATGCACATCACCTGTCATCCACTCAAGGATCCATGTCTTCAGATCCCTGTTGTAGCTACGAATATGTAAGGTGGCATAGAACTGCAGTAGGAGCTCTTCATTCCAGTGCTCTTTGTCAGTGAAAAATGACAGAAGACCAATATCCCTGAAACAGTCAAGGGCTTCTTCCAGACATGGTAGCCTAGCCATAGCATCGCAATCCAGACGCTTGTGTGGAAATATTCTGTCTTGATTATATAGAATGCAAGAGTAATAGCTTCGCTGTTGGTGGCTCCAAAATCTGTCAGATGAGATTCTTGGCTTCTTGTAGGGGTTCTTGGCGCTGTCAAAGAAAGTATTTTCTTCTCTGAAACTGAGCATGCTGAAAGAGCCATGTGTGGTTACGACACTTGGAAGCCTTGGCAGACGCGACTTTGGCTTCTGAACTTGAGGCCTACGCTCCACATGATAGTCATATTGTGGTCCTGGAGCAGTAGGGGGAATGATAATTGGCCAGTGAATTGTGACCAGCTGCCCTTCACGATTGAAGGCTGTTTCCATGATGTGAGGCCTTGGTGGAGGAACAACACCACCAGTGAGGACCGACATCACAGAAGCTTCAGGATTCACATTGGCTTCAGGCTCCACATGGTCATCAGCCAAGACAGGGTCATCGGCTTCAGTAGCAGTGTTGGTGGTATCCTCATTGTTCTGAACCTCCATTTGGTCAACGACTGTAGGGTTAGGCACGATCACATTCTCTTCAAGAATGACTTGATCAACAACAGGGGGTGTGGCTTCTCTTTCTCTTTCTTCTCTTCTTTCTTCTTCTTCGGCCGATGCAGCCGAAATGTCTTCAGCAACTTTAGCTTCAGACGCTTGAACAGTCGCGGAAGGATTCTCTTCAGGGAACACTTGATGTGTCACTGAGCTGGATTGTTGTGAATCTTCTTCTGGGATGGTGGACATGGAGACAGATGGCTTGAGACCTTTGCGAAGCCTGTGAAACACTGGCAACGCCTTTGGAGATGGAGTGGTCTCCATGTAGTTGTTGTCATCAAGTACCGGATAGGTAACTTGAGCTGGTGGAGTATGGGGTATCTCATCTTGAACAGGGGTATCTTCTTGTGGACGCTCAGCCTTCTTGAGCAATTGGTGTCAATGGACGAGCAATGCTAATGTATTCACTGCTTGTTGGAGCAGGCGATGATACCAACTGGCGCTCGAGCTGAGGAAGGACTTCATCTTCAACTAGATTGTCTTCATGACCAATGTCTTCAGCTGCGTTGGGGTCAACAGCTAGAACTTCTTTAGATTCTGGTGCCTTTGTGGAAGCAGGATCATGGACAACAAGACGGCGCTCGCGATTTGCAGAGGCAGGATATGCAACGGAGATGGGTTCAACAATAAGGGGCTCAGGGGCAGCAGCATGATTTTTCTTTGAAGACTTAGATCCCTTAGTCTTCAGCTTTTCCTTGGAAGGGGCATCATCAGATGCATCCTTGTGCTTGGGCTTCTCGGCTTCGGCTTTAGCTGCCCTTGTCTTCTTTAGCTCTGAAGCTGCTGAGGTGACCTTAGGCTTCGAGCTTGTCATCTTGGCAGGAAAGACAATGTTAGGTGCTTCCTGCCTTGGTGCTTCAGTTTGTGTCACAACAAACTTCTTTTGTTTGGTAGCCATCCTGGGATCGATGCTAGGGCGCCCGAGAGCTTTTCGCTTCTCAGCTTCATTGTGTGCTTGAACACATTTCTGTGCGAAGTACTTCATGCGCTCTCATGAGCCTTTAGCCTCATTGCGCTTCTTGTGAAACTCTTCCTTGAGGTCATGCAACATCTTCTTGAAGATTTGAACATCTACCACGCTGAGCTTGGCCATGTTCTTCTTGAAGTGAGCCTTCTCATAATCAATTTTGTTCTTGAGCTCAACAATCTTCTGAGCCAAGGCCAACTCATTAGCAATGGCTCCATGGAATGTGACACCGATGTCCACCGGAAGCTGAAGATCATCAATGCTAATGCTCTGGTCGTCGAACCACTCATCAATGAAGTTATTAAGAATGTCAACATCAAAGAGGGGCAGATCGTTGAAGATTTCCGCCTGTTGCTTGCTCTTGATTAGCATTTCAAGGGCATCATCACCGAGATATTCATCGCTGGACAGATCAATAGTTTCATCCTTGTTGCGCAGAATAGCAAAAGGAGTGAGGGGTTGCCCAGTGGTCTTCTTGGGCAATGGCTTCTTGGTCCTCTTGGACACGCGAGATAAGTCTTCAGACTGCACACTGGATTCAGGCGGTGCAGCATTCAGTGGCTTCCTAGTTGAAGCTTTTGGTCAAGCAGATGACTTTGAAGCTTTTGCCTTCTTCTTCTTCTGCTTTGGTGGTGATGGAGCATCATCAGAATCAGCTTCTTCTTCAGATTGCTCCAAAGCAGCTCTTTGGGCAGCAATATGAGACAGAAGCCCGTCAAAATTGGCGAAGGGGCCAATCCTGTTCTCATTTGCTTCACAGGTCCCATATGGTCTTGGAGCGGAGGGGCCAGGGTTGAAGTTGAGGCCAAACTCCTTTTGGTTCTTGAAGTTGAATCTTTTGCAAACTGATAGTTGCTCTTGAAAAGATTGTCTTCACGACACCATAAGAGAGAAGATGGGTCGACATTCTCAGGATGTGGTCCTCTAGCCATACAGGGATAGAACCCTTGTTCCCGAACTTCAGCCTTGCTATTTGGCACCAAGCCGCGGTATAGACAGTCACCCCACGGGCACTTGATGGAATGCTTTTTAGCATATTCAGGTGTTACAAACCTGTATTTGAACCATTGCTCTGCCCAATATCTTCTGACACACTGGATCTGGTTCTTGTGTTGGGTGTAACTTTCCTTTTGGGTCAGACTTGTATAAATCATACAGATTTTCAGGCAAATCAAGTGCAGTGTTGCCATGACATTGGCTGCCACCTTTCTGTGCAGACTTTTCTGAAGCCATAATGTTCAGACTGATTGGCTTCAAAACAGGGAAAGGCTTCCGTCTGCTGGTCAGACAAGAACTGGCTTCAGGAGATTCGATGTGACGCTGTAAGTATTCTGCAAATGAATGCAGACTATGAGAACCAAGAGATTCTCCCACGGACATGTACCTATGATAGCATTAGAGATGCGAGGGAAGGGGAAGAGGTCGTATGCATTCTCAGAAGATTTTGAAGATAAATCAGTTTAGAAGACGTTGACCTCATAGTGCGAAGACATTCACTTACTTGAAGAGAGTTGGTTCCAGATTTATACGAATCCATGAATAAGTACAACTGAGGAATCTAACTAGTTATGAAGCATAAGTGAATATACTTGGCATGATATGAGATGCAAATGAAGACAGATCCATATTTGGAAGTGAAGAAACCACTTTTGGTTGAAGTGGATGGATTTGACGGATCGAAAAGATAGTAAAAAGTGAGTTTTAATTACCGCTGACGAACTGCTAGACAAGGTAGAGAGAGAGAGAGAGAGGCCGAGTAGTTCAATCTCCCACACCCTAACTTGGTGGAAGAAGACACCTACGACGATGACAGAGAGGACGGAGTCCGCGGCCGGCGTGAGGACGGTGTCGAAGAAGTCGCGGCAGCTAAGCGCTTCATCTCCGGCGTCGACGCGAGCTAGCAGAGGCGCTAGGGTTTGAGCGAGGTGGCGAGGTGGACGAACAGATATTGACCGTGAGGGGTGAGTATTTATAGGAAGGAGTAGGGCGGCGCAGTGCAATTACGCAGGTTCCCCTAGCGATTCACATCTGAGGGAAACGTGGCATGCATGCAACTTATTGGAAGTTATTCCATGTTCCCACGCACGCCTGGATTGTCGGCTGGCCATTTCGGCTTCTCCGGTATTCAGGCAATAAGGATATAGCATTAAAAATAGATTTAAATGTTTGTCACTTTGTCTTCTACTGACAAGGACTTAGAGAAGAAAATTGACGGGTTTCAATAGAATGCATATGATTTGGACATATAGAATTTGAGGAAGAAGCACAGAAGTGGTTAGGGTCCGATCACATTCACTTAGATCAATAAAGATTCAAGTATGAAGACATAGCTATAAGTGAATGTTGTAGAGGACATAACACAAATATATATATGTTGAAGACCAAGTCAACATTGTGAAGATAAACCTTGAAGTCAAATCAATGTTGAAGACAAGCTAAATGCGAAGACTATGCAACCATGACGCCAAAATAAACACTTCAATAAGAATTTGGTGGTGGCGTTACCAACCGTATAGGAAGTATTAGACCTAGACACGGCGCACAATTATTGTGGCGCTCCGAAGTCAAATTCCACATTAATGTATTCACACTTAGAGTGTATGTTTTCATTGATTGAAGATATACATTACTTCGTGTGTTGCACATCTAAGTCACCAACATGCATAAGCATTAGGATGTGTGTCCAATTACATGACATTTGAGGAATCTATGATATTCATCTCACGGCACAACATGCAAAATGTTTTCTCATCCAAGGGCTTTGTGAAGATATCTGCCAATTGCTCTTCAGTGTTGACGTGAATGATATCAATATCTTCCTTCATGACATGATCTCTAAGAAAGTGATGACAAATCTGAATGTGCTTTGTCTTCGAGTGCTGAACTGGGTTGTTGGCAATCTTGATGGCGCTTTCATTGTCGCAGTAGAGTGGCACATGCTTCAGATGGACACCATAGTCCTTGAGTGTTTGCTTCATCCATAGAAGTTGAGCGCAGCAAGATCCAGCAGCAATGTATTCAGATTCAGCAATGGAGAGAGATACACAATTCTGCTTCTTTGAAGAACAACAGACAAGAGATTGTCCAAGAAAGTGAAATGTGCCTGATGTAGACTTGCGATCAACCTTGTCACCAGCATAATCAACGTCTGAGAATCCAACTAGATCAGACTCTGAGCCCTTTGGATACCATAATCCTAGTGTTGGGGTGTAAGCCAAATATCGAAGAATTCACTTCAGAGCTAAGTGATGCGATTCCTTTGGTGCCGCTTGGAATCGGGCACACATGCAAACACTAAGCATTATATCTGGCCTAGATGCACATAAATATAGTAAAGAACCAATCATGGAGCGATATACCTTTTGATCAAACTCTTTACCATTGTCGTTGGGGACCAGATGACTTTTGGTTGGCATTGGCGTAGTGTATCCTTTGCAGTCTTGCATTCCAAACTTCTTGAGGCAATCTTTGAGGTATTTTTCTTGTGATATGAAGATGCCATTGCTTTGCTGACGGATTTGAAGACCGAGGAGAAATTTCAGCTCACCCATCATGGACATCTGATATTGCTCTTGCATCATGTGCCCAAACTCATCACTGTATCTCTTGTCAGTGCAACCGAAGATAATGTCATCCACATAGATTTGGCACACAAATAGTTCACCGTCATATGTCTTCGTGAAGAGTGTAGGATCTAGAGAACCATTTGAAGCCTTTGCTCTTCAGGAAGTCTTTGAGTGTGTCATACCAAGCACGAGGAGCTTGTTTGAGGCCATACAGTGCCTTGTTGAGCTTGTATACCATATCAGGATATTTTGGATCTTCAAAGCCAGGTGGTTGTGCAACATATACTTCTTCTTCAATCTTGCCATTGAGAAAGGCACTCTTCACATCCATTTGGTATAGAAGAATGTTGTGATGGTTGGCATAGGCTAGCAGTATGTGAATGGCTTCAAGCCTAGCCACGGGAGCGAATGTTTCATCAAAGTCAATCCCTTCTACTTGAGTGTAACCTGACAACTTGACCATCTCATCTTGTTTGTTGCGATAGATCCATTTGGTGCCTATGATATTGTGCTTGCGAGGATCATGGCGCTTGACCAATTCCCATACATTGTTCAGCTCGAACCATTGAAGCTCTTCTTGCATAGGTTGAATCCATTCAGGTTCCATGAAGGCTTCAACAACTTTCTTGGGTTCAGTTATAGAGACAAATGCAAAGTGCCCATAGAAATTTGCTAGCTGTGTTGCTCTAGAACGAGTGAGTGGACCAGGTGCATGGATGCTATCAATTACCTTCTCAATCTTTACTTCATTTGCAACTCTAGGATGTAGTGGACGAAGATTTCGCCCTTGTAGATCATTGTCTTCAGCTTCAGCATTGACTTCAGGCTGAGCATTGTCTTCGGGTTGATTTGGTGCAATGATGATCTCTTCTTCAGCCTGAGCTTCTGAGGGTATGATTTCTCCAGTACCCATAAGCTTGATAGATTCACCAGGAGGGACTTCATCTAGCACATTTGGCAGGTGCTCTCTTTGTGAGACGTTAGTCTCATCGAACCACACATCCATAGTTTCAACCACTTTATAGTGAAATACGTTGAAGACTCTGTAGGAGTGCGAATCCTTTCCGTATCCAAGCATAAAACCTTCATGTGCTTTCGGTGCAAATTTTAAAGTGTGATGTGGATCCTTGATCCAGCACCTAGCACCAAATACTTTGAAGTAAGTGACGTTTGGCTTCTTACCAGTTAGTAGCTCATATGATGTCTTCTTTAGAAGCTTGTGTAGATAAACACGGTTGATGACATGGCATGCAGTATCAATGGCTTTAGGCCAGAACTTCCTTGGGGTCTTGTACTCATTAAGCATTGTCCGAGCCATCTCAATGAGGGTTCTGTTCTTACGCTCCATGATGCCATTCTGTTGAGGTGTGTAAGGAGCTGAGAACTCATGAGTGATGCCCAGTGTGTGAAGATAAGTGTCGAGGCTGGTGTTCTTGAATTCTGTGCTGTTGTCACTTCTGATGTGCTGATCTTGATGCCATAGTTTGTCATGGCACAATTGGCGAATCGTTTGAAGACATCTTGCACTTCATTCTTGTAGAGGATTATATGCACCCATGTATATCTTGGGTAATCATCAACAATTACGAAGCCATAGAGACAAGCAGTGGTAGTAAGTGTAGAATAGTGGGTAGGGCCGAATAAGTCCATGTGAAGCAGCTTGAAAGGATGTGATGTCGTCATGATTGTCTTCGAGGGATGCTTGGCCCTAGTCATCTTTCCAGCTTCACAAGCACCACATAGATGATCCTTCTTGAACTTGACGCCCTCGATGCCCATGACATGCTTCTTCTTCACGAGAGTGTACAAGTTCCTCATGCCAGCATGTCCTAGCCTCCGATGCCAGAGCCAGAACTCTGAAGCTTTTGCTAGAAGAAATACAGCCAACTATGGTCCTGCTGAGAAATCTACCATGTATAGATCATATTATCGATACCCTTCAAAGACTAGAGATTTGTCAGATTCCATAAGCACAAGGCAACAATATTTGCCAATATCACAATCATGTTCAGATCACAAAGAATTGAGACAGACATTAAGTTGAAACCAAGGGACTCAACAAGCATCACTTTATCCATGTGCTAATCCTTTGAGATTGCAACCCTGCCTGGACACAATACCTTGCTTTTACCAGTGTTAGCAAATGTGATGTGACTTTTGTGAGACGGACGTAGGGTTGAATCCATCAGAATAGTTCGATCATCAGTCATGTGGTTAGTGCATCCACTGTCCATAATCCATTCTGAAGCCTTTGGTGTCGTACCCTACAGTACAGTTTGAGGGATAGGCTTCACCAAGGGTATTGTGAAGCATAAATATTTGATGAACAAGCGGATTATGAAAGTTCAAATCTTGGTTAGGATAAATAGGATGATTGTAATCCTGGGACGAAATACATAGTAAGACCATTTGGACATTTTATCTTGTGTCCCACAACATGTTTAAGGTCCCCAGCATAAGCATCAGGCGCCTTTGATTTCCGGCTTGAGACCTTTCCCTGCAAAAGAGAGTTAAGTTTTCTTAACCACCCACATCTTCAGGGGTGGCTTAGAACAAATGAGTCTAAGTGCAGCATCTGAGAACTTCAGCTTTGGAGCCCTAGCAAAAAGCCTTGCAGGAGGTAAATAATACTCATAAGAATAAGCAGAAAAATTCTTGGTCTTATGAACATATCGGTTTGATGAAACACGCTCACATTCATAAGTCTGAGTATGGTTTCCCTGCAAAACATTGGTGTTAGGGTGACTCTGGTGAGTCCTCTGTCTATATGAAGCCTTTGGACCATATGAAGCCTTTGGTCTGGGATTTGTCTTTTTCCCAGGTGGTGTCATGATGACATTCATGGGAAGATTCTCAAGACAACTCTCGGGTACCTAGTTCTTCTTAAGAGGTGGTCCATTCCTGCATTTAGTATCGATATACCTGGCAAAAACTTCACCATTCTGATTCTTAACCAGTTTATAGTTTTCATGAAAGGATTCATCAATGATAATCGGGTTAGCACAAGTGAAGCCAGATAAGGTAGATGGATCCACTAAAGGCCCCTTTGCAGCAACCCATGTGGTTTCGGGGTACTGCTCAGGCTTCCAGTAAGAACCATCAACATTCATTTTCCTCTTGAACCCAACACCCTCTTTCCTAGGGTTTCGGTTCAGAATATGTTTTTGAGGACATCACATAGTGTCTGATGCCCTTTGAGACTTTTGTACATTCCTGTCTCAAGCAATGTCTTCAACCTGGCATTCTAATCATCAATAGTAGTGGTATCCTCAGCAAAGGGGTTAGTTACCACATTAGCAGTTGAAGATATTGCAACAGTAGCAGAAGTAGAACATTCAGCAATAGGTACAACATTATCACGCTCAAGACATTTTAGACATGGTGGTTCAAATCCTTCCTTAGTGGAACTGATCTGTTGAGCGTGGAGTGACTCATTCTCCTTTTGAAGATCTTCATGAGCCGATCTCAGTTTCTCAAGCTTTTGCTTCCTTTGAAGATAATCATAGGAGAGCTTTTCATGAGTAGTTGACAGCATCTCATGATGACTTTCAAGTTCCTCGTACTTAACATGAAGATTTTTAATGTCTTCAATTAAAGGCTGAGTTCGGGTGTAACATCCCAAATTTTCAATTTGGAATGTTATACATTAGATCATCATTGCATATCATATTTTATTGCATTTTGGCTTGATCCTAGAAATTCTACGCAACTCAAGGACCCACGGAGAGAGTTGGGGATTTCGTTATTTTCATATTTGAGTTTTCTCAAGTTTTGAAAAGAGGATCGTTTGATTTTAATTATTTTCTCTTCGAATATTTCTTTTATGTAAATAAAAGAGAGAGGATAAAATGACTTCCCCAAAATAAAGAAATATTGGAGATTAAATATTAAAATCAAATAAGAATTTTTTTGGAGTTTTTTCGCTATTTTATTTGAATTAGGAAAAATATGCATTTTTCAAAATTGCATTAGAGGCCCAAATAAATGTTCACTTTGTCCGCTATATTTTTATAGGGCGGGGAAAATTTATTTCAGGATTTTTGGAGTCTGTTTAGTATTTCTTTTCTTTGTTTTTCTGCACGTCGAATTATTTTTAAAAAAGTCAACCGACCTAGCCGGGCCGTGCCTGGCTAGGACTCGCCCCAGCCAGCCTTTATAACCCGCGCCCCCGAGCCCCGTAGCCCACCAGCCCGCCCTCCCGTCAAACCCTAACCCTAGCGCCACTACCGCCGCTGTCGCTGTCGCGACCGACGCCGACGCCGACGCCGCCTCTTCGCCGCCACACCGCGCCAGCCATCGCCCCGCCGTCGGACGCCGTCGCCGCCGCCCACCGCCTCGCCGCCGACCCCGCCGTCCGTCGGAGTTGGACGCCGCCGCCGCCGCCGACTCACACCCGAGGTAGCCGCCGGTTTTCGCCGGAAAACTGTACTTTTTTTTAGAAACCCGCTTTTATTTTTTTAGATCGGTTTATTTTTTCCTGGTTTAGTTATTTAGTGAACGCCAGTTTGTACGTTCATTTTAACAAACGGTTTTCACTCGTTAGCCGCAGACAGCGAACATTCGTTCGTTAGCCTGTTCGTCAGTTTTTTTTCCAGGGATTTTCCGCGATTATTTTTGATCGCGATTTCTGCCTTGATTTTTGTTTTAGTTTATATTTTTGCTTGTTTATCGGAATCAGGAGATTCAAGCGCCCAGATCTTCGTCTCGAAGCCCTCTTTCTGTTTAATCAACTTGAACAAGGTTTTGGTTCTGTAAAATTTGACTTTAGTCCAGATTAGTAAACGGATCTTGTTTCTTTCACAGTTTGAGTTTCGTTGCTTCATTTCATTTGATTCGTTTTGCAAATCGGAGTTCTTAAGTTGGACTTTATGGTTAAATTTCTTATTTGAGTTTTACCCGTGCTTCTGGTTGAGTAATTATTGTATGCTTGTTTGTTTGCGATAGAGTACCCGGAGTGCGAAGCGTGCTACTACGAGTCTCTAGGTTTCACGGATCATCAGTTAGGCAAGTAACACTTTGATCATACCTCTTTACTACCCAGTTTTATTTCATTAGATCAATCCTCAAACAATTGCATGGTTAGGATCTGTTTAACATGTGGGTTTTGGGAAGTAGATGATGAGGTAGAACCTATTACCCTGTTTACTATAAAACCTTTGGGAGTTACTTTTACGTTGGTTCGAGTGATTCAAGACAGATGTGAGAGTTATTATTAATGGTTAACTTAAAGTGGCAACTTAATACACATCTGGGTGGATTGCTTGAGGCACCCTGGAGTACCCAGTGGTTGTCAGGGCACCTGGAGAATACAGTGTTTTCCTAGGATATCCTGGAGTACCCATGTGATCATCCTATGGTCCGCCACCCAGGCTCAAAGGGATCATAAGATTATTCATGCTAGAAACTTCCATGTGCAGCCACAAGCTATTATGGGCTCTAGCATAGTTGAGTAAGTTGCAGGACCTCTTTCAGTGGTGGGCTAGCAGATGTAGGGGAAAGTAGGTGTAACTGTCCACCCAGAGTAAAGAGTTATTGTTTCGGCAAGACTGTATCTCGATTCTCTGACCATGGATGTATTCGAGTCTTTGTTTCGGGAAAAGTGCTCAAACCTCTACAGAGTGTACAAACTAATCATGGTTAGCCGTGTCCCCGATTATGGACGTTTTGAGTATCTAGTTCTTGGATTATCATGTTGATCTCATCACTCTAAATATAATTTGATTGGGTTTAATGATGATGCTTAATTGGGATTGAGTTGGAGGAATCTTCTCAATGTTTAGCAACCATCATGATAGTTAAATAAAAGTTATTCCTTTGTTGTAGGGAAAAATTGGCTTTATGCAAAACTGTTAGCCATAGAGCTTTCCGCCAGCCAAATATGCATGTAGTGATAGCTTTTATTCTGTTCATTACTCTATGTGTTATATTGCCAGCATACTCCATGTGCCGACCCGTTTCGGGCTGCAACGTTCACGTTGCAGACTTTTCAGACGACGAGTAAGGTGCCATAGGTCGTTGTCTTTCACTCAGTGATGCCGTTGGAGTTGATGGACTCACTTTATCTTCCAAGCCTTCCGCTGTTATCGTTTTTAGATGGCCTTAAGCCATATTATTGTAATAAGTTCTCTTTTGAGACATTCCATGTAATAAGTGTGTGATTGCTACTATGTTATAAATCCTCGAGTACTATGCGTGTCAGCATTATTGATCCAGGGATGACACTGATGCACAGAGATCAGACTGTTCGAGGTCTGGTTGCTACATCGGGTCATTTCCGCGTCCAACAGGTCATCGCTTTTGTCTAGAATTTTTGAATATGATCCATAGCATTTTGTTGTTCAGTTGCAATTTTAGAAGTGTTTTGTAGCTAGGTTTAGATTCACATTCAGAGTCATCTTCACTTGATGTTTGAAAGTAAGCATCGCATGAGTTTAGCTTGGCACCACGTGCCATGAAGCATTAGGTGGGAGCAGAGTCATCCTCATCCTTAGCATCAGTGTTGGTGACGAGGCCATTGTCTTCAGTGTTGAAGATGGACTTGGCAACATATGCAGAAGCTAGAGCCAGGCTTGCCACGCCGGAATCAGATTCCTCTTCAAACTCCACCCCGGCCTCCTCAGATGCAGACTCCACCTCTGAATCCATCTCCTTGCCAACAAACACACGAGCCTTGCTTGATGAGCTTTCTTGTGTGATGAAGACTTCGACGAAGACTTGGAAGAAGACTTTGAGGATTTCTTCTTCTTCTTGTCACCAGAATCATATTCCTTGCTATTCTTCTTCTTCTTGGGCTCATTGTCCCACTGTGGACACTCAGAGATGTAGTGACTAGGTTTCTTGCACTTGTGGCATGTTCTCTTCTTGTGATCACGAGAGGAAGGTTCATCATTTCTAGAGCTGGATCTTGAAGACTTTCTGAAGTCTATCTTTTTAGTGAACTTCTGGAACTTCTTCACAAGCATAGCAAGCTCCTTTCCAATGTCTTCGGGATCCCCAGAATTGCAATCAGATTCTTCTTCAGATGAGGAAACAACCTTTGCCTTCAAAGCGCAAGTTCGGCCATAGTTGGGACCATAGATATCTCTTTTCTCAGATAGTTGGAACTCATGTGTGTTGAGCCTCTCAAGTATGTCAGACGAATTAAGAGTCTTGTAGTCAGGGCGTTCTTGAATCATTAGGGCCAGGGTGTCAAAATGAGCTTTCAAGTGATCTCAGAAGTGTCTTGACGATTTCGTGCTTGGTGATCTTAGTGGCGCCGAGTTCATGAAGCTCATTTATGATATAAGTGAGGCTATCAAATGTGAGCTGGACATTCTCATTGTCATTTCTCTTGAAGTGGCTGAAGAGATTTCAAAGAACACCAATCCTTGAATCTCTCTGGGTTGAGACGCCTTCGTTGACCTTGGAGAGCCAGTCCCAGATTAGCTTCACAATTTCCAGAGCACTCACACGACCATACTGTCATTTGGTCAGATGACCACAGATGATGTTCTTGGCACTCGAGTCCAGTTGGATGAACCTCTTGACATCAACAGGAGTGACATACCAGAGGTCGATGTCAATGGCTTCAAGATGCATACGCATCTTATTCTTCCAGTAGGGGTAATCAGTGCCATCGAAGACAAGGCACGCGGCGGAGACTTTGATTATCCTTGCAGTCGACATAGCTAAACTCCAGGTGGTTAAACCGAATCACACAGAACAAGGGAGCACCTTGCTCTAATACCAATTGAAAGTGCTAGTTATCGACTAGAGGCGGGGGGGGGGGGGGGTTGGGGGGGGGTGAATAGGCGATTTTGATGAAAGTCTTCAAAACACGGGGGCTTTGAAGACAACAACAGCAATGAACCTATTGATATGCAGTGGAAGGTAGACTACACTAGGCAAGCCATAGTCAAGTAAGCAATGAAGTGAAAGCACGTAGACTATCAGCAGCTAGGTAGTAAGGATCGGGATGGAAGGTAGTATGAAGCCAAGCAGCAATAGTGTTCACTTAGTGAAGACAATCAGATCATAAGGGAGGAAATGACTTCACGAAGAAAAATTGTAAGTAAAGAGAGGTAAAGGATAGAACCAGTTGCTCAGAGAGGACAAGGATTTGTTGGACCATTTCCAGTTGCTGTGACAACTGTACATCTGGTTAGGGAGGCTGAGATTCAACTCTGAAGACCGTGTCTTCACCTTATTCCCCTTGAGCTAAGGACACTTAGTCGTCACCCAATCACTCTATAAGTCTTCAAGGTAGACTTCCAAACCTTCACAGACTTCGTTCAGCGGCAATCAACAATGACTCTTGGATGCTCAGAACACGAAGCCTAATTGGCTGGAGGATTCACAGTCCTCAAGTGTAACAAGTCTTCAGATCACGCGGACAGAAAGACTTCAGTGATGCCTAACACTCTTTGGCTTTGGGTGTTTTGGGCTTTGTCCTCGCAAGGATTTCTCTCTCAAATGCTTCGGAAGTGGGTTGCTCTCAAACGACAAAAGCCGCGCACTAACTCTGAGCAACCACCAATTTATGTTGTAGGGGGTGG